>NC_056744.1:378975062-379095062 GCF_019279795.1 Protopterus annectens
AAACACCCATATATTCAAACCATTGAACAGCAAGCATAACACATGCATAATTTGAACAGCAATACACAGTCCAACAACATGCAGGGTTGATTGATGGCAACAGGCCATCAGGTTTGGATGTATGAACAGGGCAGATGCATCAATGTACATGCAAATATGTATGAATCAACAGGACAAATGTCCAGAGGTGTTAATTGTGATTGCACATACCAATTTCACGTGGAATGGATTATATGTGGTTATAGGGTAGGGTGAAGAAAATTTAATTAACAACTTCAAATACCAATACATATGCTGTACATTTCTAATAGCTGCAGATATATACACACTATAGTTCTGCCTACAGTTTCCTATGTGATAACTACTTCAGGTTGGTGATAGGAATGTTACTGCTACATCAATATACATTTTCATTTTTATTCATACACATTCATATCTGGCTCTGTTCAGCTACATCATCCTGCTACATTTGCTTTATATCACTATAGACAACTGTGGATGTTTGGTATTTCAGACAACCATACTATCTGCATATTGCAGACTGAGAGCAACATATCCAGATTTTGGGACACACATTCCAGCTGTGGTACCATTTTCAACACATGTTACTGTTTGGTTCTGCCTGTCACATTCATTTCATTCTGTACTGACTGCAGTATACTTTATTCAGGAGTTATTACTACTTTATTGGTGGATTCATAACTCTTTCTCATACTCTCTCACTTGTTCTATTTTTACAATTCAGGATGGTACTTAATTCTAGGCTTTATTGACATGTTTTACCTGTAGTTACAACAATCCTTTCCAACAGTCTCACTTCTGTCATGTTTCTGTATTTCACCAGGGATATATTTCACACATGTGTTTTACTCAGCTTCTGCAGCAGTACTTTTCAGTCTGCTGCAGGTTATGTACTATTATATTACAGGTGGGACATCTTTATTTCAGACTTGTTTAATTTTTATGTTTGGATTACAGGCTGCATCACACTTTTGTAATCAAGCAATACTTGCAAACCCTCTTACACTGTTACTTGCACATTTTATTAATTAGTGACTACACTGCACTCTTTTGCTAACTGTCATACTTATATATTTATTTACAGTTACAGGGAGAGAATTACTGACCTGCCTGGTGGCGCAACCGTGCCAGCCTATCGCCATAGGCTCTACGGTTCGCAGAACTGACACCTGCAGCTGTAATATAAATAAAGTAATATTGGAATACACATCTCCATAATATCAGCTAGGTTAATTTCTTACATAAATAATTACATGTAACTTACTCAGTAGTGGGGCGTTGGGCATTTGCCGGGCCTCCTGGATCCAATGGTTCAGTTGGTCCTGCTTCCATCTCTTCAGGTCCGCATGGTGGTGACAGACCTGCTCACCAGTCCTTGGTATCCCTGTGGCACTGGTGAGATCATGAGCCAACTGGTCCCACGCCTCAGCCCTATATGCTCCCCACAGGACCTGGCCCTGCATGAGTTAGGCCTCATGATTGTGGACAAGGAGCCAAACCATATATTTGGACTTCTCAATGCCCCACCTCTGTGCTCGGAAGCAACTACCCTCACCTACACCTGACATTCTGGCTGCAAGTTGGTTCTACAATCGGTTATGCTATATATTCCCACCTATGGGGCTTATATATGCCGTTTTTCTCGCACTTATCTGTGATTGGCCATTTTGGAATTGTATCAGCTTCACAAAACCTGCTTTGTCATGCTCCTCTTTCTATTCATTCCTATATATATGCTATTACTGCATTTCTAAGTGCAACTGTCATGGCTTAGTGGTTCAGTACCTTGACTATGGTGCATGGTATCCTGGGTTCGAACCTGGTCATTGCTTTTTATATTTTATGACTGTCTACACAGGCTAGGAGGTGTGTCTGTGTAAAGGCAGTTTTGATACAGCTTGCTCAACGTTGCCCGTCGGTTAGCTTGTTGGCACGGCGCGCAGCTCCGCGCAAACGGGTTACACTGGTTTACGCGTCATTTGGCTGTCAGCATGCATATTATGCTCAGCTCAGCTATGGGCACACAGTTGCAGCATGTTAAAACGCTGCTCAACCTCGGGCACTCATTTTACACCTGTTAAACCACTGCTCAACTACGGGCACTCATTTTATACCTGTTAAAACACTGCTCACCTACAGGCAGATGTACTCAACTTGTTAGACTGTAGCTCAGCTATAGGCACATCTGACATTTTTTTTTATTATCTCACATTTCTTCAAAATACATGGCCCATTTCATTACATTTTACATAAAATATAATTTTATATGTGTACATATATGTCAGGGACTTGTTTCGTGCTTATTTCACTAAAAATAAAAATTGATGTTGTGGGGGCTCGAACCATGACTGCCTGCTCTTCAGCCAATGTCTCTACCGCTACGCTATTGCTTCCTGGCTTACTTTGCATATTTAGTTCTTATATGCTTTTCCACTGACTGCTAACTGTGGCTAAGCTACGGGCACGCTGCTAAGCGAAGCGCTCACGGGCAAACATCTTTACAATTAAAAAAAAAAATTATAAGATGTTTATTTCGACATTTTATGTTTGTAGTCTGTGGGGGCATGTGTTGTGTTGTGTTTATTCACATTTACATGGACTCTGTCATGGGGGTTTACTTTTGGGACTTTTACTCTTCTGGGGGCGTGTCTGTTTGCAGGGCTCAGCCTACGGACACGCCCCCTACTGTCTTCCATGGACCGTGTTAGCCTTAGGTGTGATTCAGCATGCCCTCATGCATGTGCATAACATGCTGACGTCACACCGTTTAACTGCAGCCTCCGTGTAAGCCTTGTAACTCTTACACGGAGGCTTCGTGAATCCTGCCCAATATTATCTAAACAAAATAAACAAATATGGACCCATTTTCTTCTTCACTGTCCATTATACATTCCTTTGAAAATCAGACCATGATACAATCATTTAAAAGTGAGAATACATAAGTTAAAAATAAGGCCCCTATTAGAAATGCAATACCCATTACAAAGGAACGTTTCCTTTGTATGCAAAGAAAATGAGAACATTTATAATATTTGCATGGAAGTTTAGTGTTGCATATTTAGTTTTATACTCCATCTAACTGAAGTTTTGCACAGGTAGACAGCAAGTGTTGGAGGTGTGAATGGACAGAACATGGTGCTTGGGGACATTTTTTTGGGAATGTAGTAAGTTGGTAGATATTAAAATTCCCAACAGGCAATTTGTCAAAAATGTTGGGTTAACAATTTATTGTAACTAAGGAAATTATTATTTTGAATTCAGATATAAAAACTGAATTGCCTAGACATAATAAGGTGTTACTAAGTTTATTGGCATTGGCTGCAAAAAAAAAAAAAAAACAATTACTAGAAAATGGAAATAAAAAGCTAAACCAATTGTAACAGAATAATTAAATATTGTAAAAGAATTGGAGGTGGGACCTTTAGACATCAAAAGATGCAAACTATGTAGAAGTAAAAATAATCTGTGGGAGCAATATATGTAGAATAATGTTCAGAAGGGGAGGGAGTGAAATTTCAGGGAAGGTGAGACTTGAGCAATCTAAGTAATGTTAAATTACATAGTAATTTTTAAGAAATAAAACATATATGTATAATGTATGATAAGGAAAATCTGTGTAACAGTGTGTTTGTTTTTTCAGAACTGTATGTATATTCATGGCACCAAATATAATATGGGAAGTTAATAAATGTGTTTGAAATAAAAATAAAAAAAAAAACAGAAGTACAGTATCCATAACTGTGAGTTCTTTACCTTTGACAAATAAATTGCAATTGAGGACAAGATACAGCAAATACCAAACCTCAAAGTGCTATCATTAAAGTATATTTACATTGGAACTTCATTCTCTGCTGCTTATATCATGTTAGTCCATATTCCCTCTATTTTGGCACACATTCTTGCCCTTCTGAGAATCATAGTTTTGGTTTTGGAAATTCAACAGAAGCCCAAAAATAAAATTTACCAGACTTCTCAAATGATAAACACTTAGACATCTGTACTACCCTTATTTCTGGTGGTTAAGAGACGATTCTCTTTGCTCCTAACTTACCAGTATGAATACCTTCTAGATCATTTGCTTAGTAGAACTAAAGCTGTCAACAAAGATAGATAGATATAGATATAGATATAGATATAGATATAGATATAGATAGATATAGATATAGATAGATATAGATATAGATATAGATAGATATAGATATAGATAGATCGAGATAGATATAGATAGAGCTAAATATAGATAGAGATAGATAGATAGATAGATAGATAAAGATAGATAGATAGATAGATAGATAGATAGATGGATAGATAGATAGATAGATAGATAGATAGATAGATAGATAGATAGATAGATAGATAGATAGATAGATAATGCATAAAGCATACATAGAGCCAGGACATGCATCCAATACCTACCTAAGAAATTTAAGAACAGCATTCTACAATGTCACAACAAACATGAATGAAATCTTTCCATTGAAGTCTCAGTCCCCTCCAGTCTATATCAATATGATATGGTTATAATGAAATAACGTCAAAAATATTATCTCTCCATGAATTTAAAGGCTGCGTTGCCAGTAGCTCTTTCTTCATTGCTCAAAAGAATTTAAAATATATTCTCCATATAATCTTAAGGAAATTCTTCCAAACAGGTAATATCCAAAAAACTCTGGCATTAACAGTAGTATTTCTGATACCAAAAAGTAGACCTATGATATATCCAAACAACTGTAGGTCCTTTTATCAACATGTGTTTTGCATAAAGTTAGAGAGGATAAAAATTGACTTAGTTCCAAAAGACACTAATGACCTTCTCCTTATGCCCCTTAAGGAGATGGACAAATATGGTTTGGTCAGGGGTAGTTCTTGTCTACTGAACCTTCTCACTTTCTCTAGTTATGTTACTGTAGTCATTGGACAATGGCATTAGATATGGGTTATATAAACTTAAATACATATCAAATCGTTATGGCAATCTGCATTTCATGTGCTACACAGACATTCCATAGAATTCAATTTGAATTTACACTCTCTGCTTCACCACTTTCACATTCACTCTATTTAAATACTTCTTCTACCACCCTTTCTTTTCTTGTTCACTCACACTTCAAGACTCTTCTAAATAAACTAACAGCCCCTTAAACTTCTACATTATGCTTAAAACTAACTTTTCTATCTTATGTCATTAACCCCTCCCTCTATCTACTGTGTTCCCTGAAGCCCTGCACTCTTCTGCTCAACTCAATATGAGTGTCTATCTCTTTGTTCCTATCTTTCTCGTAGAGCCGAAGGGGCAGTTAGGCTACCTTCTTTCCCAACGTACAGCGTAAGTGGCAGATAGCCTACACTTACCTCCACTCTTCCTTATTCTCTCCTTCCAGCCTAACTTTTTCTCCTTTCTTTCTTCTACAGCCCTGTTTTTCTGCTTCTCATCCCATCCTCTTTCTATGAAACATTGGGACTGATGTAAAGGTTGTCTGGTTGAGCTCCATTCTCTGCTAAAAGGAGTGCCTATTAGGCTACACCTTTCATTTCTGTTATCTTATATGTTCATAGGTAAATACTAGGCTAGCTGCCCTTGTGGGTTATTTTAAGCCAAGTCAGTTTCCCTACTGGTGTTTGAATTAGCCTATCCAATTTGGTGCTGGATTAGCCTTACCCACTTCATGGTCAATAAAACACTTAGAGAAAATAATTGGCATCATACCATAGATAAGATGAAGGAATAATCATATAAAATCTCTCTGTAACCCAAATATCCCTACTTCTGTTTTAACCTCCTTTCTCTTAAACATTGGGGATGTCAAGGTGATATTTTATCTCATCTCCATCCTCTTCTTCCTCACTTGATTTCAGATGCTACGGTTCAGTTTTTCAACATTCTACTACATTCCTCTCCCATTCTCTTTTCCATACTCCCCTTTGTAATTTCTACACAAAATGCTCTTCTAATGTTTTGATAGCTCCCATGTGCTTACTAAGGCATTATGTAACCAAATCACTTATAGTTCTGTTCCTCACTAGCTGTCTCTTCCTTTCCTGAAACTATAACTTAACTTCACAATCTCTATCACATAACTCAGCCACCATTCCCATCCAAATTCCTTTCTGGCTCCAGAAATATAACAAGCTGCTGACTTATTTGACAAAAAAAAAGTTCCTTATACAAACACTTCTGCTTCAGCAAACTAAATTCACTGTGTTATTTAAGAAGTACATGTGTTGTATATTATTTTACCTTCAGCTGAAGCTACTCAAATACAGAAACATCCAAACCAATCCTGTCTTCAACAAACAATACCCCCAGTATCTTTCAGACTATGCCATCTCTGAAAATACTAACAGAAAAAGCCACAGCTCGTTACAAATTGCATACATTAATACCTCAATACAAACAACAAGTGGGCCTTGTTAGAAGCATGGCTTATAATAGAAAACCCTAATATAATATAACTGAGACTTGACTTAAAGATTCGTTCTACCCATATACTTACATCCAAGTCAATTATAACATATTGAATGACTTTAGTCCTTTTTCAAGAATTTGTTATGGGGTTATGCTTCTAATCAAGCAACATGTATCACAGCAAATCATTGACTTTTCCAAAGCTAACTAGGTTGATGATATAGGATCCAACTGGGTGTTAGCAAACCTACACACAGGGAATTATACCCAATTTAATGTTGCCCCACCTTCCTCAATTGCTACTGTTCAAGACACCACAGTGCAAATCTTCCCATATGGGCCTAGCAGAAATACAATTATTCTAGAGGACTTACTTTGGATTTACTGGTCACAAAGCCAAACAGCTGAACAACACACTGTAGCACCTTTGCCTAGAACAGCTTGTAAAGCAGCTAACCCGGTCCAGCCTCGAAACATGAAAGCATTCTACACTTGATCATGTCTTTACCAATGCATCCCATTAGTACTAAAATTCTGCCAAATTCCTAAGTGACCATTTTTGGAATTGTACATGAGCCTCAAGAATGTAACACTTTTCCACACATCATCCAGAAATAGTATATGCTTCCTTTCAGTGTGCCTTTTCAGTATTTAAAAATTGTGAAATAAAAGGCATATTTAAAACAAAATATTTAGTTTAGTTTTTTTAACTCTGCCTGTAAGTATTATGGATCACTTTTTGTAAGATTGTAATTATGTTCTTTCTAGTCTATTCAAAACTTTCTGTTTCATGTAATGCATATTATTTTCATGTAATGCATAGTATTTTCATGTAATGCATATCATTTTCTTTGTTAATACTTTCAAAAACTTCATTATCTTATTTTGTATGTTGGAACTTTTCTCCGCAGGTCTCTACTGAAAATGAGCCATTGACTCATTGGAGTAATCTGTTTAACAAATGACAAATAAATAAATAATTTAGGCAATCTGGAAAATTTATTTTTAAAATCACACAGGGGCATGCATGCATTCATATGTCTGGCTATATCCAAGGTCACATGGATATCTCACATACTGTGCAATACAATAGCAATGACCTTGCATGCATATGCTGATTAATTCACATATTTTGGATATTTGCCAGGAGAATATTAAATATAAATAAAGCTAGATGCAGTGTAAATGATATGCTCCCAGAAAAGTACCTGCATATGTTAGAAGTAATGCACATGAATTAAAGAGAAGGTGAAATATAAATGCTATTAAAAGCAATTATCATCAACAGACTTTGTGATAAGCATTATCTATTTTATAAAGAAAATCAGATTTGGGTTTGTGTAGATGCACAATATCTGAATACAATAACTGAAAAAGAGCATTGCCATTGCTTGTTGTTGAATGAGTGGTCTGTCCTCAGTAATGCCAAATGCTAAATATTTCCCAATAGTAGATGCAAGACATGTTCTCTAGCAAATAAGGCAAAATGAACAAAGCTCTATACTGTGTGCATTTAATATGCTGTTAGGAAGGTACAGCCTCCTTGCTTTGCCATTTGGTAGGTAATCAACACCAGAGATGTTCCAAAGAGCTACTGTCCAAGTGTTTAAAGGACTGGAAGGTGTGATAAACATTACTGAGAATCTACTAATATGGGATCAAGCTTAAGAAGTCCATGGCAAGAGACTGATAATATTGCTAAATAGGTCATGACCTCATAATTTCAAGTTATATAGGAACAAATGTAAATTATAATGGCAAGCATGAAACATAAGGGTCAGATTCTAACATCAGAGGTACTGAAACATGATCCTGAAAGAAAAATCTACACAGTTATATGACTACCAAGGCCAAAAGATAAGTAGATATTATAGAGGACGTTTGGAATAGTGCAGTATTGTGCAAAGTATGTACACAATGTATATAACTATACCTCTATGAAGGCAATTATATCAAGATGTACCCTAGAAATGGAAGTCTGAACAAGACAGAGGTTGGAAATGTTCAAAAACAGTTATATGTGTTTGAGTGGTAAAACATTATGATGTGAGTAAGCCACATGAACAGCAATCAGATTGCTATAAAAGCTGTGATACTGCAATGTAATAGACCAGTTGTTTATATGACGAGTGCATTTACCAATGCATAAAAAGATATTCTCAGATACAAAAGGATTAGTCATAGTGTATGGATGTGCAAAATCCCCTGATTATGTCTATAATAAAGAAGTTAAAGGAACAGACCACAGACCGTTGTGTTGCATATTCCAAAACTTTGTACCTGCACCTCTGAGAATGCAAATGATGTTGCTCAATCTTAGAAGTATCATGTGAACAGGAAATACTGACCAACAAGCTATTAGCATCACATGTAACAGACATATTGAGTGATGCACATTTACTTTTAAATGTACAGAAGGCATTGTAGATTTTCATACAGATGTGTCAAAACTGAACTTCAAAGAAGAAGAAGAAGAAGAGGAAGAAGAGCAACCAGAAGTGCCATAACCAATCTTATTAAAGCAAACTATGAAAACTGTGACATTCAGGAAGTGCAGAGAGAGAGAGACTCCTGGAGATGTGTGTTCAAGTGTAGCTATAGCACCTCAAGAAGTAATTTATAAGAAAAAAAAAACAGATGTGTGATATAAATAGTCCTCTTATATTCTCCAGATGTGGTAGACTGTTGAAGGAGGCAGACAGTTATACAAACTGTTCCATGACTAAAAAGGATTGTAATGCTAAAAGGCTGTATTATTGGAGTGGTCAAAAAGATTCATTTGTTGTAAATCCCAAATAACATGCTGATATAGTATTAGGGACACTTTTCAGTAATATGTGCAATGTAATGCAAATTGCCTCAAATGTATAAAGTGGTGTCCTATACCTTTAAAAAATGGGAGGAGTTAGATGTGGCCATGGTTAAGTGAGGAAGTGAGCAGCTGACACCTGATTATCCATTCTGTGGGAGGGAGGCAGCATAGTCTTGCTACAATAGCAACATTAAAAGCTTTGCAAGTTCTGTGCCACTTTGTTGGGAGGTTGCACAGATGGGAAAGTATGGCTGCACCTTCATAAGGCAGCACTGTGAAACTCACAAGGTTTCTGTGGGTTGTTATGAATTAGGGTGCACTCCCAAGCATCAGTATGGCACTGTAACAGTATCCTTGATCTCCGCACCAGCCCTGAATGCAGGTCAGGTTGTGCCTGGGAAAACTAAATGTGGTCCACAGGTGGTCCAGTGGACCAGGTGCATGAGGACAGAAGCTAGTGGTAGTTGATGCTCCTCTGTGGGAAGGGAAAAAACAAAGACACAGATGTTTGCAAGTTAGTATCATTCTTGCAATAGCTGCAGGTTTTGCTCTTCTTCAGACTTTAATATCCATATCCATTTTGGCTGGCTGTAATGACCCCTTCCTGATGAGACTAGACTTCTTAGGTGCATTCTTGAGAGGTAGACAGCTAGTTAGACTATGCTTATAGAAATCATACAAAATATAAGGGAACCTGGCCATCTGGTTATTTACACCTTGCCAGTACCCACCCTTAGACCTTATCTCCTTTTTTCAAATGGCAGACAGGCCAGTCCTTCTGGAGGTGAATTTGTGAATACCCATGCAATTGTATCATTGTTAAAGGTAGATAGTGTGCCACATTGCTTACTCTGGAGTAGATATTTGTTACAATCAAGCCATTCTCACTAGTGAACAAAGTCGGTGGTATCCAAGGCACATTTCAAAGTGGCTTACAACACCTAAGGGACAAATGAGGGGCTGACAAAAATTGTTCTATGCATCTGTAGGAAAAAAGACCATTGTTCTATGCATCTGAAGGAAAAAAGACCATCTATGGCAATTACATCATTGAAGATTGAAACAAGCAGTGTAGTCAAGGATCTGGAAATGTTAAAAGATGTTTCTCTAATCTTTGACTAGAGCACCTTATTCAGTAGTCAAAAAGGTTTTAGAGAAGCACACATATTAAAAATGGATATATCCAGCCAGAATAGAATAGTATTTATACCACCCTATCATTAAATACACTGCTACATTCTGTACCTTCCTAACTTGACATCTTATTTGACTAAAGAAGGTGTAGAGGTTTCTCATTAAAAAAGAGAGACCTAACTGCATAGATGCTCCAACAGATTAAGAGCCCTTTTTATCTCCTATTTCATATAAATTACTTGAGGGGGATCTCTGGTCTTTGGAGCCTTGTGAGATCCTGATCACTTTTAAAATCTGTACCTCAAGCAAATAGAAGCAGGAATAAATACACATGTATGTAATTACATGCTAAAATTTAGCATTATACAAAAAAGAAGGGTAGGCATATTACACAAAGATTCTCACATCTGTGAAATAAACTACTAGTGAATGTAAAGCTGTGTTAACTTTATAACTAGTTAATGTGCAACATGGTGCACATTTAACTAAGCAATAATAGTCGAATGGATGAGTGTTTCTGGGAAATAATGGACCACCCAGGGGTGTTGTGAGGCTTGATGTTGCAGGCCTCAGTCTGAGTTTACTCTATGTAAAAAGAGCATACAGGTCATCCAGGAGCTAACCTTCGTGACTTAGACCAGGTTCAGACCTCCTAGCAGTTACTGAAATTTGGCTGAGACCAGATAATCCCTCTTCCCACCACGTTCTACCAAGAAATAGTTATTTCCTTGAATGCAGACCAGGTGATAGTAAAGGAGGAGATATCATACTACTTTTCAAATCTCATGTAAAAGTGAAACTTAGAAAACAGGCCTCACCCATATCAAAATCTTAAGAAAACTGTTTTTTAGCAGAAATTGCCTTACTGACTACTGCACATATACAGTTAGCTGTTACATACCTACCTTTCCTTCCTCTCTACAGAAATTTAAGGATATGATTTGGTCAATTTTGTCATACACAAACAACAAGAAAAATATAACGTTTATAAGTGATTTTAATATCAACATGTTAAACCCTATTAATTTAGAAGTCTTACACTACCTTGCTGAGCAACAACTGGCATAAATTGTCAAACAACCTACCAGAACCAACCTTTTGACCAAAACGTACTCCCTGATTGATCTCATCTCCAATAGCCCAAACACAATCTCCAACATCCCAATTCACTCACCCTCATTTAGAGATCATTGCCCTATCAGTTTCTCCATTTTATGTCCAGGCTCCCAAAACAAAGCCAAAATGAATCTCCTTCAGATCTATGTCCAGTGCCAGTATTGCAAACTGTCTTCTTCCCTTGACTGGAACCCATAATCTAGGCACCATGGATCCTAACAAAGCAGCTGAACTCCTTACACACAATCTCTCCAGTCTATAAGTAGACACTTTATTTTAATCTCTAGATTTTCTAACTCCATACCCAAAAAGTAACTAACCATGTGTTGAAATCCTTCCTCAAACTCCAGGATGAATAATTTCATTGTTGAAAATGTAATCCCTTTCTAGAAAACAGGGAGCAGTATATAAATCTAAGGAACCTATCCAAAAAATGGAATTAGAAGACACAAAAGCCATTCAATGATACACCTCCAAAACTCTCTTAGTTACAGCTCTAGGAATTTTTGGAAAGAAGTCAGTAACCTCACACAATGTAACACTTGCCTCACACTTCTACAATTAGTTTTTTCAGCTGGTCTGCAGATGTTTTCCACAGACACTTTAGGGATCTTCCAAAATGTGCTACAAACATCCCACAAATGCTCCCTCATCTCATGTGCAATATCTTCCTCTCTTTTTTTGACAGATATCATCCATGTGCATTATCCCTTTACTGAAACAATTGCAGTGGGAAAGCCTAATAGGTATAGATAACATACATCCATAGTTGATATATCGCTGTCATGACTTTATTGTTGCACCACTAAAACACACCTTTCATCTTTGTCTTACTGCCAAAGCCATGCCTAATGTATGGAAACCTGCCATAATAATACCATTACCCAAACAAAAACAACCCACACTCCCATCACACTATCTACCCATTTCCATTCTTCCAGCCTTGTGCAAAATCTTTTAGAAGATTGTCTCCTTTCAACTCACAGAATATATTACTAACTATGACTTTCTCTCACAAAAAATATCATGGCTTCTGGTCAGAGTGGAACATAGCCAAAGGCATCTGGTCTCTGACTGATGAAATTCTCATGTCAGTGGACCAAGGCATAGTATCTGGAACAATTTTTATAGACCTCACCAGAACTTTTAACTTAGTCAGCTCTTCCTGTTTTATAATTCCCCTTTTGGAATTAGGCATTTGCCTAGCTGCCATTCCCTGGTTCCAAAGTTATCTGACTATTTATTTTATTTATTTTTATTTTACATTTGTTAACCGGGATAGTCCAACTGGACGTGAGTCCATTTACAGTGGAGACCCAGGGAGAAAAGCTCCAAATTCTTATACAGAAGAGATAAATGTACATTGTAGGTAATGCTCTACATTATTTAAGATTAATAATAAACATATTTATGCACACCTTATTTTGCAGTACAGCTCAACAATCACTTACATTTAAAATGCACATGTTTTTATATCAGCTTCCATTTATGATAAACAGGTTTCTGTGAGTATAATAGAAAACAAGCAGATAGTGGTAAAAGATGATTTTACTAGTAGGAGGACAAGAGTTAAGAGTTAACCCGAAAGGGAATTACATTTTATAGTGGGAGTTTCTGAGTTTGTAGTAGATCAATAGGAGACTGCACTAATCATTCCTGCAGTGGGAGTTACTGAGTTTGTAGCAGAGCAATAGGAGACTGCATTAATCATTGCTGCAGTGGGAGTTACTGAGTTTGTAGCAGAACAATAGGAACAATTGACTAACTGTCAATTACTCAGTGATCTAGAACTCCTGAACCTCTCTCTCTATTCTCCACTACTCAGATGTATACCTCAGGGATCAGTTTACTATCAAAAGGGCAATCAGACTTCATCTGAATTGAAAAGACCGAAAGCCCTAATTCAGCATTCGGAAATTACAAAAAAAAAATGTTGAACTCACAACAGTGAATGCACACTAGAATTTGCTGTTGTGAATTCAACATTTTGAATGCAAATCGCACTATAGTGGGGATCGGGAAATGTACCCTTTCCATCACTGTAATGCAATCTCAGAGTTTGTATATATAAGTAGCAGGGGGTGTGGGGGCACAGCCCCTCACATGGGGGGTGCAGGGGGGAGCTTGCCCCCTGCAAAAACATTTTTGCTCTTGACCACAAGTGTGGTATTTTCAGTAAAGTTGACATTTCTGAGATGTTAACTTTTCCAAAATATCTCGTTCTGTCTTGTTTTTGTTCAGTTATTTGATTTCTGACATTTAGGTTCGGAAATCTGAACACTCGCACAATGCAGGTGCGAGATTTTGATAGTAAACCTCAGGGATCTATTCTTGCCCCCTTCTGCTCTCTAGTTGCATCAGTAAACTTTCATTCGATCTTCCTTAACGTCTTCTCCTCCCATATGCAGATACATGCTCCTCTACTCCTGCAACCACTCCTTAACAACCTTACTGCAAGATCTACAAACTGACTTCAAATGCCTCAGTGAATGGATTAGTACTCAAAATCTCATACTAAATACTTCCAAAACTAAATCTATGCTGTTTGGTAATAAACAAAACCTCAGCAGATCCAAGAAAACTTTAACAATCTAGGACCACAACCAAGTCTTAGAGTAAGTTTTGTCTTTCAAGTATATTGGTCTCCGGTTAGCCCCTCACTCAACTTCCACCTGCATCTCGATAATACATGTAAGAAAAGAATTCTCTATTTTTCTCCCCCAAAAAAATATCTCCTTTCCTTTCACACTAGACCAGGTCTGCAATAGTGAAAGTAATCCTACTCCCTCAACTTGAATTCAGCCTCCCTCTTGTATCAGCAGTTTCTACTAAAACATCCACCACTGTTCAAACTCAAGAAAATAAAATATGTTCATTAACAGTTCTCAAGGAATGAACATCACTGTACAACACTAAAAAAGGCAAACTGGCTTCCAGTTAACCAAAAAGCAGAACTGCTCTTAGGATCTCAGCTGTTCAAAATCCTAAATGAACATAATCTCCTTATTTTAACCTCATAAAAAAATAAGACATATCCCCACAAGCAACCTAAGAAACTTGAAAAACTCCAGGCCTAAAACACAAATCCCACTATCCAGGATACATATTTCTGGCCATGCATTCTCAGTTCTTGGGCCCAAATTGTGGGAGTCCTTTCCACTGGAAATTAAAGACTTGTTCTTTTATTTCAAGTTCATAGGTAAGAACTAGGCTAACTGTCTTGTGGGCCATTTTAATCCTAGCTAATTTCCTTTCCTGGGACTCAAACCCTGTACTTTGTGTCAGTTAGGCAGACAGCTTAACTATTATGCTAAGCCCCAACTAAAATCATACTTAGCAGAATGTACCTGTTACCCCTCAGGTCACATCACTTAAGTCTGCTTTAGCTCTTCATCCTTTTTTTTATATCTCTCATATATTCTTCTTTAATTTCTCATATGGTTTGAAATATTTGTACTATGTGTCCAAAACACTCCTCTACCATCAAAATGTTTTAGTGTCACATGTGTGTTACTTTTCTCTGATCTATTTTGCTTATCTGGTAATTTTTTTACCCCTGGCAAAGACTGAAATTGATCCGAATTGATCAGTGTTCCAGCCCAGAAAACAAATTCAAATTCAGATAAATAAATAAATAGTTCAATATCATTTATCCATTTCCAAAGAAGTAGTAGTTTCAATCAGACACAAAGGAATTCCCCCTATAATTTATTCAAGTACCAGTGTTATGGCACCTTCATCAGTCAGTTTTTTTACTTATTCATAATATCTTCTGTCAATAAATGAAGACTTATTTAATCATACCTTCAATAATCAATCAACTTTTATTTAACTATTTAATATTCAAGCACTTAATAAAGTATCAAAGTATTATAATCAAGTACAACCAATGAACGGAATAAATATAAAATAACAAACATAAAATTGCACCCAAGTGTGGGAACGTGACAACTCCGTAAAGCTAATTTCTGCAAGTCCCAAACTTCTGAAATGATTTCGCTGAAAATATACATTCAGTGAAAGTGACTGTCCTTTCTCCACTGTTGTGTGACCATGGAGTTAGTATATATGTGTTGGAGGGTGTTTGGGGCTTTCTCCCACATGGGCAGTACCGGGGAGTTTGCCCCTTGCAAAAAAGACTGCTATAGGTTTGTTGCATCTGATTGGCAAAATGATTTCAGACATTTGGGATTAGCTGAAATTGCTTTCAATGAATCCTACTGTGCTAAACATTTTCCTGAAAAAATAAATTACCTAAATAGTTCTATATTTTAAAGACAAATGACAATCCTGGCTCAACAGCAGAAAAAAATAAGCTCTAATAAACTGAGCTTCACCAACTTTCAAAGTAATATCTACAATATACTAATATCACGCACACAATTTACCAAGCACAATTTCATCCCCAACAAATAAAGGGTGCTTCACCAATGATGTAGTCCAGTGGCTCCTTTTCAGTCCATCACCCAGCTCAGGAATTTTATTAAATGGCAATGTACATATAAGACATGCAACTCTTGCACCTAAGCTGCTATACATACTACCGAAACAATTGCTAGTACTCCAAACCATACTCTCCAGGAAAACAAAAGATCAGCTTCTATAGGTGGGTTCATATAGTAAAGTGAAAAAAAAAAACAGAAGGGGCAGTAAAGTCTTAAAAATACTGACATGACACCAGCATTTTCAAGTCCTCCACTTACAATTCAATGACCAAAGTAAGACAAGCAAGCTGATTTTCTGGCTGTTGAAGTACTTGGTGAATATAGGTACAATTTCTGTCTGCCCAAATAAAAGTACATTACACATAGTGGTAACCTTATCTTGCGGTGGTGGTGCTGCGGTAGTGCTGTCACCTCACAGTAAGACGCTGTCCGGTTCGACTCTCAGCTAGAGCGTCTACTGCATTGAGACATGCGTGAATGGGCGTACCTTCGTTGAAGGTTGTGCATTAGGGCTGGCAACTCAGCACGTAAAAATCAACTGCCAATCATTAGCGGACCGGAGTTCCGCTGTGGCGACCCCTAACCGGGAAAAGCCGAAAGACACAACAACACATAGTGGTAACCTTGTTAAAGTAGAAGGCACAACAATAAAATTCTTTCGACACCAGCATAGACAAGCTACAACACAAAGTGGCTCAATGATTACATTCTCCATTTTCAGTGTTGTGGGATGCCAAATGACTGTGGGGTCTCGTTTTTGAAACAGGTATGCTTTTTCTGAAAAATAACATTTGGGCCCAGTGGAGGATGCTACAGGGGTTCACCCTTCTCCTGCCTAGGCTGAGACCTGAAATAATTTGTGAAGCACTGATGCACACATTTGCTTCCCATACTTTTTGATTGTTTTAGTGTAAAACCCTGCCCAGAGCTTTTTAACCCTCCAAAAGGCTCCATAGAATGTTCAGGACAGTTTCTCCTATCTGCTAGATTTATTTCTAAGAAGATGACATACACCCGCATCCTTCTACAACTGTCACAAATTAAGACTGTTTCTGCAAAGGATTAAGGAGATTATAATAAAAGATTCATTTATAGGTTCATACTAGGCTAACTGCCCTTGTGTGCCATTTTAAGCCTAGCCAGTTACCCCATGGAAGCATCAAACCCTGCCCCTTTTGTCTATAAAATAAACACCTTAACCATTACTCCAACCTCCTAGTTCATGGTGTATGCTCCACTTTTGTTCTTCAGGTAGTCCTTTAAATTCTCCACAAAATGCCTCAATCCTTAGCTATGATTATTCTTTAATCTGCGCATTACTAGCTGACAAATAATGATGAACTGATAGACCAGCAAGTTTTGTACTCATACAACAGAGGCTGTGTTGTCCTCTGTAGGTCAGTTTTGTCACAGAGAGCTGAGGGTCAGCAGAATCGAGGGACCTGAGCAGAGTATTATGTCAGGTTGGTTATCGATTGCTTTAGTTAAAGGTTTTTCACTCATGGTATGTAACCAGCCTTGCAGCTAGATGGGGAAATATCTAAAGATTTATACAAACAAGTAAGCTACACGAGCCCTGCCTTTTAACCCCTTCTGTGCTCCTTACACTTCAGGAATATGCGCTGCTGATTCATGTAAAGCTCTTATTTCTAGTTCGGTATTACAATGTGGTAATAGATTAGCTCTTCACTACATGAACACTGGTTTATAAATAGTGCAATTAGCTGTCTGAAATTAACATTCCAGGGCGTAATTTGTACTAATGTAACACTTTAGAGAAGGTGTGTGCACACCACCTAATTCATGGGCTGGAAGGATACATGACTACCAAAATGTTTTCATGTATCACCAACAAGCTCAGGGCAACATAAACTGGGTCTCCATTTAGTTGAAAGAGTCAAAGCAACAACTATATGGTCACCATTACAGATGCTGAGAAGACGTTTGATAAAAAAAGACATGTTATTTATCTGGATTCCTGTAGAGTTAATTCATCTCTACAGGAGTTATACAAAGGATTTACTCCCCCTATCCATTAAGGTCCATTTCTGTCCTCAACCCTGGCAACACTACAATGGCATCAGAAGAGGGTGTCTTCTACCACTCTTTTTGTTTGCATCAGAAGTTGTTCCACTGTCTTTGGGTCTCTGACAAGATTCACAACAACATACTCAGTCTAGAGAAGGAGGTAATACCCATCTGTTCTCACCATAAAACTGAGGAAAAACTTTACAGTACATAGGCCTCTGTTTCAGAACCCTAAGTTCTTATGACAACCTCATATTTCATGGTCTAGTAAATGTCATTAAATAAACAGTATTGATGCTTACTTCAGTTTTCTGAGCATATATAAAACAACAATTGATATTTTTCCTGATTGGAGAGACATTGTTTACAATGTTCATCCATATTTTGAAAGGTACAGAATATACTCCTTGACTATGTTGGATGCTCTTGTACAGTGGAAGGCACAGTACACTTCAGTACATTTGAGTACTGCATATTATACCACACACACACACACACACACACACACACACACACACACACACACACACACACACACACACACACACACACACACACACACACACGCACACACGCACACACGCATACACGCACACACACACACACACAAACACACACATATATATAAATACGTAATTAACACTGTACAAGTTCAGAATGTCATCATGTACACATGTACAGACTACTAATTCTGAAAAAGCTCTAGGACCGAAAACAAATGTAGGTCCCAGTATGAACCTATTAAGGATGGCACAGCTGTTAAACGCTATACAGCACCATGTTTATTTAGAAAAAATTACAGTCATTTAACCAATCATGTTAATCAGACTGTTTATTTTATAACTTTCATTCATCTTTTTTTAAGGGGAGAAGCATAAATGCCCTTGCCAGAGGTGACATGGTAGCACTGATCTAGTTAAACAACTTGCCAGAGGTGACATGGTAGCACTGATCTAGTTAAACGACTTGCCAGAGGTGACATGGTAGCACTGATCTAGTTAAACGACTTGCCAGAGGTGACATAGGTGACATGGTAGCACTAATCTAGTTAAACGACTTGCCAGAGGTGACATGGTAGCACTGATCTAGTTAAACGACTTGCCAGAGGTGACATAGGTGACATGGTAGCACTAATCTAGTTAAACGACTTGCCAGAGGTGACATGGTAGCACTGATCTAGTTAAACGACTTGCTAGAGGTGACATAGGTGACATGATAGCACTAATCTAGTTAAACGACTTGCCAGAGGTGACATGGTAGCACTGATCTAGTTAAATGACTTGCCAGAGGTGACATGGTAGCACTGATCTAGTTAAATGACTTGCCAGAGGTGACATTGTAGCACTGATCTAGTTAAACGACTTGCCAGAGGTGACATGGTAGCACTGATCTAGTTAAACGACTTGCCAGAGGTGACATGGTAGCACTGATCTAGTTAAACAACTTGCCAGAGGTGACATGGTAGCACTGATCTAGTTAAACGACTTGCCAGAGGTGACATGATAGCACTGATCTGGTGACATGGTAGCACTGATCACGACTTGCTCAGTCACATGATATGTAACTACAGGTCGAGGCACTCAAACTATAAACACATCTTTAGCACATGCTATGAATTTCTGCCATTTCTGCACTTATTAGGACAGATTAATGTGCTACTCTTCTGAATTACATTTTATACCAGGATTAAAACACGGAGTTGTTAAATTCAGGACTAACAACTGCTCATTCTGCAAAAGCATAATTTCCAGCCTGGCACTCTAATAATGTACAAAGAAGGAAATCTGTTTCACTCACACTCTAGGGTGTCATCAGAATATTAATGACATTATATTTTCTGCTCATTCATTCTAGGGAAGCCTTGAGAAAGAAGAAAAAAGGAAAGATGCATGGAATTCTTTTTCACACTTTGTTCTAAAGGTTTTCAGAAAACAATTGCCGGAACTACAGTGCTGAGCTATTTAGTTCTGTTCCCACTCAGACTGTATGTCAGTGATTGCAGGACATAACTTTGCCAAGAATAATCCTCACTTTACATAATGATGGAACAGGATACCCTTTTGTTATATAAAAAACCTAGAATGTCCCGAAATGTCACTTTCCAGTAATCGCTGCCTATGACAGAGATGCTGTTAGAAGTAAAACACACACACACACACACACACACACACACACACACACACACACACACACACACACACAAAATCACAAAAACAGTTACACAGCATCTTCACCTTATGATCTGGGTCTGTATGTAGCAATTAACTCGAGGCTGCTTTTCTTCTTTAACCCTTTAATGCTTTTGCTTTACAAGTGAAAACAGGAGCAAAAATCAAATGGTTCTTCACGCTGCCCAACAGATCAGTTATCCAGCTAGGTTTACAACCTATCCATCTTTACAGAGGATAGATACATCCAATAGAAAGTCAAGAAAACTGGAAATGTTCTGGGATTTCTAGGACAAACAATTTTTCTAGGTTTCTTATAATAAATTGCATAAACCAATTATTTAATATCTGAAACACCTTAATATGACATGAAACAACATAAACAATTAAAATTCAATAAAAGTGAACTTTTTTATGGAAACAAAGTGAAGTTCAGTCCTTTACATTGGTTGAGGATATGGTTTGTCTAGAAAATTTGGGTCTATATTAAATCACTGAATGCTTAAAAAAGCGAATAGTGATTAATCGACCCTATGTAAGCGAAAGCTTACAATATTGAAGTTTCAGAACAGAGATTTTTTTCCAAGGGAAAAAAAAAAATTGCTGTTCCAACAAAAAAAAAATCAATTTCAAACATTACATTCTGTGGGGGGCTTCGCCCCACACACCCCCCCGATGTGGGGGGCTGTGCCCCCCACACCTCCCTACTTAAGTATACCAACTCCGAGACCGCACTACAGTGCCGAAAACGGCAAAGTACCGAAGAGGCCAAGCAAATTCTTTCCCAGGGAAAGAATTTGGTTAACAACCGCTTTGATATTTTTCATTTTCAGCCTTTTCAGTTCGACCAAGACGCATGTGAAAGAATGCATCTTCGGTCTTCTAAAATAGACCCAACAATTACACCTTTCCATAAAAATATCCCTTTTTAAGCCTCTGAAAAGCAGCTTTATATATAGCATACAAAATAATTTATAACACTTAACAGGGTGTGCATTATAGATATCTAGTGTATAGAGTGATGTGATTATGCTTTGAAATCAGTGAGAAGGCAGGCTTGTTAAGCACCTTTCTAACATCAGAAAGATGCTTAATTGTTGCACACTTTTTCAACACTGTTAAGCACTAGTCTTTTGCTTAACAGTGCTCAACAACTGCAAAAGAAGTGTGGTGGGAAGCCACTAAACCAAGTTAACTATTTTGTTAAGATTTTTTTAAGTGCAAACAAATTACGAGTTTCTTACTGCTCACCACACTGATGAAGGCTTTATGCCAAAACCAATCCTTTCTTGGTTGGTTTAAATAAATAATTATCTGTTTGGCTTATGGACTTTGTGTGCTGGCTTTTCTTGGACATTTATGTTTTACCATGATTTACCTGAGCATCTTTTCTTACTGGCATGACTTTGGGTGTTATATGGTTTGTTTCCAGTCATAAACCAAAAAAGTTTGATGTTCTTGACATGGATATCAAGATTCACTTCTTAAGCTTCTCTCCAAGGTGAATTTCTTGATATCCATGTCTAGGAAACATAACATCATCCTGGTTATGATCGAAGACCCAATCATATTCCTCTGTATAATGAAATATATCATCACAGCTGCTAGGTATGAAGTACAATGGAGATGGTTATCAAGTAAAAGATATTATAGTAACATATTAATATCATTATTAACATGTTATATTTGCAGCTTTCAAAATTTTGCTCATAAGTAAGTAACAGTAAACTTTATTGTCATTTAGACTGCCCACAAAAAAAAATGCACAATTGAATGAAATTATGTTTCTCCAAGCTCATATACATGTAAACAAGCACATATACAACATGAACAATAAATGCACAAAAACACAACAACAGCATAAGTCCAAGCCATCCAAAGGTACAGAAAGTTTCATCAACCATTCATGGTTCATTCATGGTCAGACTGACTGCATCTGACCACTCCCTTCACACTGCCACTAGCTCCATTTCAGCACTGACAAACATTCAAAAGTCTCAGTCAGGATCCTTCCAACCAACAGAACCTCAAACTCCAGATTTTAACAGTCTAATATAGTCAGGTCTTCTGCTACCTGCATCCATCATCAGAAGGCCCAAACAGCCTCAACCAATACAATGATCTCTCCACGATCTCTCACACACTCCTCCATCCACACTGCCATTGTCCCATCCTCAGAACCAGTCTGGTCCAACTGACCAACAATATCCAGTCCGATTCACTCAGCAGACAAACCCCGACCAACAATATCCAGTCTGATTCACTCAGCAGACAAAAAACAACCGCATCCAGCTACCCGAACAGTTGCAACCAGCACAATCTCCAAACGCAAGCAATCCAACATTTCAACAGGCCACAGTTGCAGACAAACCGCACACCCAATGACTTCAGAACGGACTCCCCAGATGTACAAAATTGCAACAAAATCCACACTTTTAACACAAAAACACAAAACACACATCGGGAGCCGGAGAGGCAGCTGCCACATGAGGCGCCGTCATCTTAGCTAGATAGTTAGTTAGATAGTAAGTTAACTAGTGTATAACATACACTATTATTAGTTAATAGTTAGATAGTTAGTCAGCTAGTGTATAACATAAGCACAAAATGGATAAAACGGGTCTATATTAAAAGACCAAAGAGGTGTTTCATCGAACACCTCTTGGTTGACACATAAAGAGTGAACACACTAAAGTGTGAACACTCAAAACAGCGATTTTTTTCCCTGGGAAAGAAATCGCTAGTGCGCGCAGACACACACACACACACACACACACACACACACACACACACACACACACACACACTCACACGCACTTTCAAACATAACAACGTCTGGGGGCTGTGCCCCCCACCCCTCCAACTAAATATACCTACTCCAAGATCACACTACAGTGAGGAAAGAGGCAAACACATGGGGATGGCCAAGCGGTTTCTTTCCCAAATTTCTCCTACTGTATTCTGTTTTATTTTATTGCCATTTTATTTACATTTTTAATGTGGATAGGGAACTTTCAACAGTTTGATGATTTTTTTTTTTTTTAAATACGTGAGCAAGACAATTGCTTATTTATTTATTTATACCCTTCACCTCCACGACAGCTTGACATCTCTGGGTGTTGAGAAGTTTAAGAATATGAAAGACAAGAGACTAAAAATAAGAATTATTAAAAGGAATGCCCACAGTAACAGCTACTTACATTTCAGTAGTGGTCATTCCAAATGGCTAAATTATAATATAGCTAATAGTCAGCCCATAAGCCTATCAAGGTTTACTTGCTGGGATGTGGAGATTTTTGAAAATGTAAAGATTTTCAAAGATGCATCTATTTATTCTGGGACCAATTAGATAAAGTCTTTGCAGAAATTTTATTAGAAAGGGCCAAGAATTACAAACACATCTGACAACACTCACAGTATTTAGGTTGGACATCTGGATTCAGATTCTACTAAAATTGGCATGATTTCTACTATATTAAATTTGTCAGAAGTGATTCCTGGAAAGTTATAATAGGAAATCCATTTATACTGCAGGCAGAGATCAGCTGGCCACTATTCTGTAATAAAAGGTGTTCTAATTGTAGGAGGTTTTTGGAAAATATCAGAGACAACGGAAACAAAGAACTGGCAGGACCTAATAAAAATGAACACATCTGTGGGTTCTACAAAATTTGCAGTTTTATCTGAAACAGTCTTTATTATCTGGATAGTAGATCAGACAGAACCTATAGGAATAGAGAAGTATAAACATAGGCAATGTGATGTATGTTTCCTCGTGGGTTACCTGCAGTTCTTTTTAGAAGCCTACAACAAATAATTTGTGAATATTTATATACCATAAAGAAAAAAAATAGAAAATAATGCTGTATGCAGACATTCTATGCAGTGAATTTCCTTTAAAAACTTTATTTTAATGTTGGGTAAGCTTTGAATGAATAAATGAGGATTCAGAAGTATTACTGCACAAAAGAAGACTCTGTCAGCAGTTGTTATGTAGGGCCAACATCTCCTTGGTGTTAAATGAATATATTACCATAAAATCTGAATTAAAGTTAAGTGAGGATCTGTTTTGTACTTTTTATGTGTATTTGCTGGATTGTTATATGCATTTTTGCATTTTAATGCATGTATGCAATTGTTTTGCATGTAAGATGATAATAGGTTTATTATGTCATGTGATTAAGCCAATTGTAAGTATTTAATAAGGTGGTATGGATGAGATGTTTGACTCCTGAAGTCCAATGCCAGTGGACAAAAGTGGTAACCTTTATTTCTAGTCAATAAGGTATTGTTTGAAGCCATATATTATTTTGTTTTTTATCACTTTGCTATTTTCACATGAAGCTATTTAATAATCAGGTCAATCACTGAACTTACATTTTTCTTTTTTCTTTTTATGAAGCAGTGTCCTGAAACATGCTTTTATATTTTCCTTGGTTCTACCATTTCTTGATGCTTTTGATTTCAATCAGTTCAGGTTTTGGCATAAAGAGATTGTAAGATTGCTATTTACATCTTTCTAGATATGACGAAACATGATTCAACTATACGGCTTAAACCCATTATATTTATCCAGTTTTTCTTTTCAGTTTATTTTAACTTGAAAATATAGGTCAATGTATGAATAAACTGTATCTTATTTTATGAACTTGGTCAATCCCTAGTTTAAGATTTAAGCAGTTGGTACAAGTGACCAATCTGGTGCATAAGATACAGAATTACCACTTAATACCACTGCCTGCTGTGTTTGAGTGGCTGTTACTTTAACAACAGGTGGGTTGTATGTATTTTACATTAGGTAGTGCTTATGGGTCTGTACTGTATTGATGCTTAATATCCTGCCAGTTTACCTGTTCTCCATGACTTTGTAAGTCATCACTATGAATATTAGCAGTTTAAATTATGTTGTAAAATGACAGTCCTTTAACAAATATTTACATCATTACATGCAGGAAGGTATGCTTGACGTGGTAAGTTTTTTTTCTTACGCTGTTATAGCTTAACAGACTCTTACAAAAGAGGCCTTGCTAAGGGATAATATAGGTGGTGCTATCTTAGATTTTAGGAAACATAATAAAGTATGTTGGGTAATATGGAAGGTATTGCAGCCAAATGGCCCAGTTTTGTGGAGAAATGTTTATAGCACTTTACCTACAGCTATTTTATCAGTTAGGGTAGATGTGTGTCAACTACATCTATAATTTAGGGAGTGATTTCAACATAGTTGTAAATTCAGTTTTGGATAGTCATACATTTCACTCTGAATTACATACCAAAGTCAAAATAGTCATTAGGACTATGTTAACAAAACTGCCACTGTCAGATGTGGGAAGAATTTATACAAGTGAGATCACAGAGTACACCTGCACAGCCCATAATGGCCTGAGTAACAACAGAACTGACTATTGGCATATTTGAAGTGGCTTACTTTTTGGTCTGTATCAGTACCTAAATCTTGCCTGTGCACTTTCTGAACATTACGCTGTCTTGTCAGGACACGTACCTCTGTATCTTCACTTGGTCCCAGGTAATGGAGAACAGATTCTGTGATAGTAGAAGATCCTGATTCTCTTTGTTTTGTTATACAAAAAATTAAAGATTAGATTGCTAAAAAAAAAATCCTTTAAGATGCATGCCTATATTCACTTGGTGTGAGATATTCAAGGGCCATCTGTTATACGAAGTTTAGGTTAGTAGGGAAACTGGATGATAAGGTCCAGGAATTGACCATCAAGGAAGCTGTACTGTAGAAGGAATGTAAAATGGGTTGTTTTAAAAATAAGGATATATTGCAGCTGTATAAACTGAAGAGATATGACCTATCTCATTTAACAAAGGCTAGAGCTGGTTTAAATCTAAGGAGGGCAGCACTCCAGGTGTGGGCACAAAGTTTCAAACCTGGCAAGTTTTTAACTTTTTGTCTCAAGCAGTGCAGAAATAAAGTGAGTTTAACTGTGAGAAGTTCAAATGTAACTGAGTTGCAGTCCTCAGGTCAAAGACCATCAATAAACACTGATTCCATTCAATCAGGCTCAAATCATTTTCTCCTAAACTGAGAGGAAAAAGATTTGAATATTACAAAATAAATGGACTTATGATCAGAAGGCTCTAATGGTAGAATAATATTATTCCATTCATCTTTATTTATTTTATATATATGCTTTTTGACTGGGTTATTCCCACTAGGCTACCGGCATCTTTTCAAAGGAGACACGCAATGGTATTCACACTTCTAAAGGAAATTTAGTTATGGCTTTGGGGATTTCCCCTAGTCTTTTTGATAGGTACCATGAGATCCTTTAAATCTACCTGAGCTACCACCAACTCAAGCAGATGGGACTTCGGTTTAATGTCTCATCTGAAGGCTGGCACACCAAGAAGTACACCCCCCCCCCTGCCCCTCCCCATGCTGCACTGCAGTATCAGTAATTTAAAAATTAACTATATCACTTGCAGTGGGACTAGAACCCACAGCCTTCTGATCTTCCAGCATCAAAAGTGAATGTTTTACTTGTTGAGCCACTGACACTACATAATTATAGATAATATTTGTGACATTAGTTGCAATAATGTCCAGTAAGTTATTCCTTCTAGTATTATCAATGACCAGTTGTTATAGTCCAAAGTGAGAAATAATGTTTGTAAACTGTTTGCAAGATGCATTATTAGTAGTAAGTCTATTCCAGTTTATATGTGGATAGTTGAAACTCTCCAATAGCAGGCTGTTTCCTCTCCCCATAATATTTAACTTTATTAAATAATCCAGATGTTTTTCTGAAGCCAGTATTGTGAGTACAGTAACAAAGTATAATCCTAAGTGATTTACTTTAAAAAGCACCACAGGAATTGGACTTTACACACTCCTATAATTAATCACTAGACACTACTGAGGATAAAGGCCCATGGGCCATATGTCACTTCTCCTTCTATTATAGCTGACCCTTTTTGCACCTTCCATTCTAGCCTTTATAGGGTCACTGCCCTGGAACAAAATAGGAAGAACAAGGAATCACTGTTCTTTTAGAATCTGTTTTTCCTTAAATTCCACACACAGATGAGATCAGAGCTCTCTTGCCCTATCATTAATATCAAAATCACCTTTTAAGTCTTCTTCAAATTGGAAAGCAACAGGTCCAGATAGCTTGACCTTTAACTTATACTGTGCCTAGCAAAACTTACTGCTCAGCTGACTGACCAAGGTATTTAATACAATATTGACTACTGCCAAGACTCCTGCTTCCATGCATATATTGAAGACTGCAGTGCTTCCTAAGCCAGGCAAAGGATCATTAAAAGTTGAAGGCTATAGGCTGATTTATTTCACTAAGGCTAAACTATGTGGTGAAATCCTACAAGATAGAGCAAGTCCTCTCTTGCCAAAATTAATTCACAAAGTTTAAGAGGATTTTGTAAAGGGCAGGTCAAGTATTTACCGCTACAGATCATTAGTGACATTTATTCAAAATGAATGCAAGTCTTGCTTTCCTTTTATACCAATACTTACAGGTTTTGAAAAGGAACTCCTCAACACTGTTTCTTGGTGTTTCGTCTTGAAAGTACTATTGCTACAAAGATTCCCACTGGCTTTTATCACAGCAAAACATGCTTCTTACTGGAAGCTTGTTGCAAAAATATTGGCTGGTTCTACCCTTTCTAAACCTTTTGAACTTAAAAGGGGCCCCAGATAAGCTTGCCCTCTTTTCATATATTCATTTCTTGTTAGTTGAGACCCATTAGTAAGGAAGATTGCTTCATCTCTCAGTGACACTGGTTGGAATTATGTGAGCAAGAAGCAAAGATATTGATGTTTGCAAATGACTGTGTGATAATGTATAAAACTCCTAGAAAAATGTTCCTTAGAGAATGCATTTCATCAGTTTTGCACTATTGCAGCTAAGACTAAACATCCTTATAAGTGGTCTTGCTCCCCTGCCAAGATACGTGAGTGAAAACATTTCTTTTTCTAGCCCTTCTGCTATTTCTGTCACTCTTGCTAAGTTATGGTTAGATTTGTTTGTGTCTGTGCATTTCTGGAGTAAATTGCACCTGCCACTAAAGGGTAGAATAATTGCTATTTACTATTTGTTACGGTACACACCAGTCCCAGGTTCTATTGATTGGTTTGTCAAATTACAAAAGCTAATTCTTAGCTTTATATTGGGTTTGGGTAGGAAAAGGGTTTCCTACAAAGTTTTATTTTCGCCAGCTACTGTTGGAATTTTAGCCTTCCCAAACCTAACAAAAACTGCAGTGGCATTTTCTTTGCAGAAGCTTTTCTGTTTGTTGAGGTTGCACTCACCTATAAGCAAGACCTGAAGTTTTATTGGTTGGCTTCTCCTCTCCCTTGTACCTCCTTTTGGTATGGTATATAATTATCACCACACTATAATCATGGTCTTGTTTATTTATTGAACACAAAGGTTTGACTGCTTTGTGGAAGAGTTGCTGTGTGCCTTATCTAGGCCTGGCAGGTGCTCCATTATGGAGAAACCCCATCATTAAGCTAGGGGTGTGTCCAGTGCATTGACACCTTAATAATATTTCATCATTATCTCATCTTTTGCAGAAAGTAGATGCTGGGTATACCATAGCGACATTTCAGATGTGTGCTCTTACTCTGTTGGACTGCCAAAAATATTTCCAGCTTAGACATACCACCCTCTCTTCCAGGCTTCAAGAAGCAGTGAAATGGGCTATGTTTTTTTTCCTGTAAAATGTATTTCCATCTTTTAGCCCATCTGGTCTGCTTCCTTGTATTTAAAATTATTTAGATGAGAAGTTGAGATTGCCATCAAAATGCTGCAGACCAGCTTGAGTCATTATGTGAGCTTATTAGTGCCTGTCTATTACTCCGCATTGATTCATACTTTGAAGTTACTATCCTCCTGTCCTACGTTGTATGTTAATCAGTTTAAATTTCTTTTGAACAGGTACTGGTCACTGGTACTGGCCACTGGTAAAACGTATAGCTTTATGGTACTCAGACCAGGTTCATTGTGATGGAGTTGTTGCTGTCCAGAAGCAGACAGCCATGGTCATTTTTGAGTTTGCTCTTATGTTCAGGTTCTATGGAATAATGTCAGTGACCAACTTAGAAGGGTTCTAGACTTGTTCCATCATGACAATTTGCAAAACTGGATAACAGCACAATCTACTGAGCTGGTCAGCTGCCTTCATCAAGTAAGATGCTCATTGTTGTTCCTTCAGTGGAACTCATACAGCCTCCCATTGAAACGATGCTACGCTATCAACTATCAGGTCTCTTAAAAATTCAGCTCCATGTTACGAAACTTCTTGATTGTGATGACGACTCATACCTCTCAACTGTACAGATTTTTGCAGAATCTCCAGATTTTTGCCTCATATTTTGGTCTGTCCCTCATAAAATTTGTGGTTTTCTGGCAATTCACTGAGGATTGAAGTCACTAAATAATGAAATTCATTTGAGTTATAGACTTCATATCATTCAGAAAATATATGCTAATACAAAACCTGTCATTCTAGTAACTGTCTAAGTTTATAAGAGCAATATTTAAAATCTGTCCCTATTTTTGAGCCTTTGTCCCCCCCAAATGTTTAGGTTTTGTCCAGATTTCTTGCAATAAGAGATTGAGAGGTATGGATGAAGTAAACGTTTTGTCTGTAGTCCTTAGTACAATCACTGATGCAAATTCTCAGGTATTTTGTAAACAAATGAAGAATGATAGTTTAAAGTCTGACATTATTGACTAACTGTAACATTTTTTTTCTTTGATTTTCAAGATGATTTTTTTCCTTGTTCCTAAAGCTCTCTGGGGTTATGATCAACAGCTGCCAAGTGTGCAGGAGTGCAATCCTGGCATTTGTTAAAATAATGTAATTTAATTCTTAACAAAATGCTGGAATTGCATTTGCTGTCATGGCTGAAGCACTAAATGCTCAGTATGCAGAACCCCAACTGTAGCAAAGTGCTTGTCACATTGTTACTGTTTTAAGTAGAAGAGCCATGCAAAGTGAAGCTTATTTTTTGGGAGCCCTTTCTTAGATGTGGGGCCCTATTGCACCCATTTAGTCCATCCAGGCTAAGCCCACTGCTGGTCAAACTGGTGATGGACATCATCAGCAAACAGGGTGGAAGGGACAGGCTAACTAAGGTGCCCTAATATGCAGATGGAGTGGTATTACAGGATGACTCTAAACAAACTTCATTCAGTAAATGATGGGAGCAGGAGTGTAACACTGAAGGCACAGGGGATAAAACTGAAGACAGATAAGACAGTTGTAATGGCAGCAAATGCAAATCAGAAGCTGAAAACTTCAATAGAAGGGGAAATAGTGGAACAGGTTTACACGTTCAAGTATCTGGGAGGCATGGTTGAGAGGAAGGAAAGTTTGAATGAGTAGGTCAAAGCTAGAGTCAAAGGTGCTGCATCCAACAGCTTTAGAGTGTCAGAGACAATGGGTGACAGAAGAATGCCAAAGGAGCTGAAAAGTCAGATGTACAAAACAGTGGTGTGACAAGTGCTTTTGTATAGCACAGAAACCTGAATAGTGAAGCCAGAGTAGCTGAGAAAGCTTGATGTGATAGAGATGAAGTGCCTCGGATGGGGAGGAAGATATATGCTGAAGGACAGATGAAGAAATGAGGAATGAGAATGGAAGCCAAGCTAAACGCAATTGTAAATAAAGTCAAGAAGACCAGACAATAGTCGTTGGTGACATATGTAGGACAGCAGAAGTGACTCAGTAAATCAGATGTGAGGCAAACAGGAAGAAGGCAAGAGAAAGCAAGTACTTCCAGCCAAGAGATGGATGGATTCTAGTAGAAAAAGCCTCCAAGAGTTGGCAATGACAGTTAAGAAAGGTAGGAAGGCTGTGACTCTTGACATGACACCATCTGCCGATGGAAAAGTGAGACAAAATGTTAATAATAATAATAATGATGATGATGATGATTACTTTTTGACTATGTTACAGTTCTATCTTCATCTTTGATATTCGTTGCCAATCACTGTAAGTAACTCATATGTCAGCACTGCACTGTGTCAATGTAAATCACACTTCTGAGCTGTGGAGTATATGATAGACTTCCTGCAAAGCAGAAGACTTGAGAATTTCCACAAATTATTCAAGAATAGCCTCTGTATATTATCATGTACCCTTATCTATGACTGTCTGCATCTTGCATAAAGTTAATCTTTGGACCAGTCCATTCACTCAGTTATCAAACAAACAATGTAAAGTGGACAGGAGTTAAAATATTGCATATTTTGGAATTAGGAAACCTCAGAGAGATTTTGCTAAATGTTTGGTGCCCCTAAAACAGAAGACAGGACCTTGTTCACACTTTTCTAAGCAATGGCAGAGAATATTTTCAGGAGATAGAAATAACATTCTGAGGAACTCTGTCTTAGTGGGTATAATGTCCTAACAAGAGGCAGTAGTTCAAATGTCTGCTGGATTTAAAGTCCCTCGCTAGGGTGGATGTTACTTCAGTGGTAAAAGGCATCCATATTGGCAAGCCTGCAATTATGAATTAGATCTAGGTAGAAATAGGCAGGATTGAGATAAGGCAGTTAGTACATGTTTTTAATGCTGAATGAATGATAGGGTCACCGTCTACAGTATGTCAAACTGGGATGGTGCCTCTCATCTTTAAGAAAAGGCACCAGAGGTGGTTAGCTTTCCTGAGAAAGCCTCTACCAGAGTACTGCAAAAGAAACTCTAGACAATAGTCAAATACTAGATTTAGCAGGAGTAATGTGAATTTGATGTGTCTGTAGAACAATGGATGAAATTTTACCATTGTGCAACTCTATGAGTAGTTGCTGAAGCTTGCTAATCCAGTTTGCAGTTAGTTTGCAGATTTGAAGAATACTTATGAATGTTTGTTGCACAATGCATTGTGGGAGGCCCTAAAGGAATACTGTTTTTCAGGGTTACTGCAGAAAACTATTTGGATATCGGGAAAATTTAGTCCATATTTGTAGCATTAAGCGGAGTTCTTTCATGATTCATTTTGGGCTTCACCAAGAGTGCTTTGTACTATCACTGTTGTTCACAATTTGCACGAGTAAGATACCATAACATAGCTGAGGCAGGGAAGGTATTCAAGTAGTGGATCTACAGGTAGAATCTTTGCTAGTTCCAGATGATGCTGTCCTCCTGGTATCATCTGATTGTCACCACTGATTTGCATACAAATGATTCACTGTAGAATGGGAAATCACTGGAATGAGAAATAACATCTCAAACTTTAATGCCATTGCACTGTCCTGAAAAAGAGTGCATTGCTTTCTTCATTTTAGGAGACAGTCAGCTTTACTTGAGGACTGTGGCTGCCTCGGTACCTTGTATCAAAGTGATGGCAGTAGAAGCATGAGACTGACAAGCAAAAAAGGCAAGATCTAGGCTGGTTGGCTGATCATTATCCAGAAACATGACAAAACAATACAAAAAAACAGCTTTCGTGCAGTGGTGAAAAAGTCCCCACCCACCCCCCCCCACCCCCAATGCAATACAGACTCCTAGTTAATATAATGAACTTGAGGTCCTTCTACCATGGAGAAAGGTAGAAACCTACTTAAAGACCTTGCTATTAGATGCCCTTTTCCACTGATACACATAGCCAGCTGGATTCCATTCATTCACAAAACTGTACACCAGTGTTAGTCTTGTAGGCATCAATCTGACTTATGGGGGTGAAGATGGAGCTGTGATCCTGGACAAAGCTTTCAGTTTGTTATCCGCTCTGAATCACTGTTCTCACTTATGTTTCTGAGCCATAAGCACAGGCAGTGGAAATCATGTTTCTATTCAGGGTCACTAGGATAACTCTCCATGAGAAAGGAAGAACCGTGGTGATCCAGGAGATTATCATGACAAAGGAAGAACCGTGGTGATCCAGGAGATCCTCAGCCTGAGAGATGATCTTCTACTTCATTGGATCAAGATGAGTCAACTGATTCAACTGAGGAGGTTTAAGTATCTTATGAAATCATTTCATGTACTTCTTTTATTGAAGATGTTGCAGCACCATAAAACTGAGAGAAGATGAGCCAACCTACGTAGAAGCTAATACTTTACGAGGTCACAGTGTGTTAACCACCACAGATCAGGCATCACTCATCATTTTTCCCCATTTCTTGTCCACTATTGGTGATTGCAAGATCTGATCACTGAGTAGCACCATTTCATGTTTTACTACACAAATGAAGGCTGTTCGGTCTTGGAGTTTGTATACATAAGTTGCAAGGGGTGTTGTTAGGTATAGTTCCCCCTTATAATGGTTCAGAGTGGCTTGTTTCTCACAAAATGCTCATGTATGGGTGTTATTTTTCTTTTAATCATTCAGCTAATCTATGCAGTCATTCAGTAATGGAAGTTTCTGTTTGCATAGGATCATGGGATCATAGGAAGTTACTAGGCTAATGGCCCTAGGGCCCTAGTAATCCTAGCCAAGTTCTACCTTTATTTCCATAATCAACACCTATTGCCCCTGTCCAAGAGGGACATAGGTGGAATCCCTGGGGTGAATTTACTGATACCCATTGCAGCATTGCTTCTTGGTGATTCAACCACTAGAATATTCAATGCATCTGGTCATTTGGTGTGTCAGCTGTGAAATATAGACATGTAATCTGTACCACATGGTGAAGTGCCCTGTACTCAACCTATGATATGCTGGATGGATTATGTTCTGGAATGCTTCAGGATATACTAGAATTAGCTGGAATATGTGACTAGACAAAGGAATGTTTGATCTGTCTTGCTTCTTCTGCTCCCACCATGATTTCTTATTAGGAAAAATGGAAGATAGCTAGAGTATGAAGTGAAGGGACTAGAGAAAACTGAATGGGCAGACAAGACTGAAAATGCAGATAGTAAAATTACAGAAGTAGGAAGAAAGATGTGAATAGTTTTGGTGAAAATGAAGATGGGCAGATCATAGCATCATAGGAGGATCATAGGAGGTTACTAGGCTAATGGCCCCAGGGCCCTTACATGCCTAGCCAAGTTCAACCCGTGTTACCAAGGGTGTCTGGTTCAGGAAGACACTAAAATCAGCACCTATTGCCCCTGTCCAACAGGAACACATGTGAAACCCCCAGGGTGAATTTCCAGTTACCCATCCAATCGTCCAAATTACACTTAAATAGGGCCAACAATGGGCTTCATTTAACATGAATAGGAAGCTTGTTCCAAAGATGGGGCAACCTCTGTGAGACAAATCTGTCTCTCCAGAAAGTTCTGTTGATGTCACACACCAGGTTAAGGTCCTTTGAGTGAGTGAGCCGTGTGCCATTTGCTTGTGAATGTGCAGCATTTCTATTAAAGATGGGTCAGAGATTGCTCAATATGCATGGCACAGGTCACCTCTGAGTGGTCTGTATGACACAGAGTAAAGTGACAATGATTCCAGTCTATCATAGCATTAAAGAGGAAGGAGAGAAAGTAAGGTCAGCATAAAGACATTGCATAGTCAGCAGATGTGCGCTACATTACAGCACCATGCGGAATGTTAATTGGCTTACAGCTTATTCCATATTGGGGACATTTATAAGATGTGAAATAATAGAGCGATTTGCACTCTATATATGGATTGTTTAAGATAACAGAATTTAATGAACATTTACAAATTAAAACATTTCTAAAATGTGTTTATATGAAAATGACTTGCATTAGTTCTTTTTCAGGTTAGCACTGACATATACATGTTGTTTGTATTTCGGCTTTTTCCTGGTAAGGGGTCGCCACAGCAGAACTCTGGTCCACTAATGATTGGCAGTAGATTTTTACGAAATGCTGAGGTGCCAGTTTGACACCCAACCTTCAATGAAGGCGTGCCCATTTACGCACGCATGTCTTTTGAACGCTAACCAACCATGGGGAGGGCATGCAGACTCCACACAGAAGGCACTCCCAAGCCAAGCCGAGAATTGAACAGGAGAACCTCTTGCTGTGAGGTAACAACGCTACCGCCGTACCACCGTGGCATCACAGCACTGACATATACATAATGTGTCAAAATCATAAAGACATACCCTGGAATTCAGAAATATTTTTCATGTTTTGGCAGACAGGTATGTGCAATGACTATCCACATGCAGGGAGTGCGTGAGTCAGAGAAACACTGACCATGATTATGGAAGATAGAGAAACCTAGCAGAACATATTATATGCTAATAGGGTATAACAAAGTAGTAATAAGCAACATTATAACATGTGGGACTTTGTGGATGCAAATGAGGATAAACAATATGGTGGAGTGATTCAGAAAGGTATACTTTCTGGGACGCCATCTACTAGCTCCAGAACTGTTGACAACAGTAAAATCCTGGCGTTAAAGAATGCGAACTGTAGAGGAATGTATGGAGTCGTTATACCTGTAAAACACTGTAATCACTGGTGCTACTCATGACACTGTATGTTGTCACCACTGGACATGGCATATCATCCATCAGTGCCTGCCACTTTATGGCCTATATAACACTGCAATTGTGGGCCACTATCATGTGCATAGAGTCACCATGCAGGAGCTGGTTGAGATAAATTGTCCTTATTTGTTTATGACATAGACCATTTTTCTGATATAATGGGAACCGTTTCCAAGAGGCACTGGGAGCCATAGACTGCACCCACGTTAAAATAAAGGCATCACCTAACAAGCTAGGAAGAAGGTATAGTAACTGTAAAAGTTATGACTTCATCAGCTGTCAGGTAGTCTATAATTCACAAGGTATAATCTATAATCTACAATGTGTCTGCATGTCCCCCAGGCAGTTCCCATGACTCCCACATATGGTACATGTGCAACCTATATCAATGCTTTTTTTGTGGGATGTTTTCCACAGGGTCATCTTATTGATGATACCCAATATGCCCTGGTATCAAGGTTGATGACATCCATCAGAAATCCACAAACAGTGATATACAATGGCTACAACAATGCCCTGTCACTGGGCATTGCTGTAGCCATGGTCTGTCATAACAATGCTCTGCCATGCGGTGTGGCTGATAATCCAACATGAAGATTTAGTTTTCCTTCCTCTGCTCTAAATGGTCTCATTTTTATTTTTTTTTTTTTTTCTTAACTTGGTCCAGTGTCAGATTCTGATATGAGTAAGATGCTAGATCACTGAAATGGGAGAGATGCAAAACAACACATCCGAGAAGCAGACAATGGTACAAATGCTAGAGATGTTACAAGAGACATCTCTAGAAATGAAAGATCGCCAGAAATGGATCCATAAGCAGCAAAACACAACAGACAAATGAAATTACAGCAACTATAAAATGCTTTACAAGAAAGACTGAAAAACTAAGACAGTAGCAGGAGAGGATGACCCAGCTTGAAAGTGAGGTGTTCAGTCTGAATATCAAGTTGGACAATTTGGAAAATTACCAGCGAAGAGGAAACACCCACATGTCAAAGATTTGTAAATCAATAGGGAACAAAGATTTGCTTATTTTTGTATAATAAATTTCTCCCTGACCTGAATGGTATTATGGATATGGACTGGAAAGAGGACCACATGCATACGGTGAGGAGAAGAAATATTATTGCCATGTACCCCAGACAAGCAATTGTTGAACTATACTCTTTCACATCCAAGGAGTGGTTTTGAACAATACACACCATCTGCATGGTGTTTTTGCTTGAGTTGTGATCATCCATGTATATCAGGACAACTCAGGGGTGCTGCATTTAAAATGAACTACGTTTGCAGAAGTTAGGAAATATTTAAAGCAGATGGTCTTGATCTCCTGAATCATGCATAAGGCACAGCTAGTAGTAGACATGAGAAAACAATGAAGGCCTTTCACTATGATGAAGGCAGCTCAGGATTTCTTGCACCGGGGCAGGCATCTATACAATCCTTTGAAGGTGCCCTATGGCAGAGGTGTAGAAAAAGATCATCTCTTTACAGGAGGCTGCAGAAGTAAGATTTAATCAAGAGATAGACTGGAGTATGAACCATTCTAGGAAAGAGACTCAAACTATGAAGAGGAGCTACAGAACTTGAGATATGTTCCTAAAAGGGGCAGGCAGGACAATAGAGACATACATTTACAGCAGTCTTGAGTCTAGGGGGCACATTAGCTTTCTGAGTAATCTTTTTTATTGGGAGGAGGTTGTCATCAAGTAGCTTCTGAAGGGTCCATATCAGCAGGAGGAAAACGGGACCCAATTTCTTCCAAATTAGCAAAGGAGGCTATTGCCTTACCTATTTATGTGAGTTCCTCTTCATCAAAGGAAAGTCAGAGATATGCTAAAAGATTTGATAAGGCTTGTGGAAGATCAGGAGTTTTCTACAACCAAGGTAGTGAAGCACTGAGAATGAAAAATACTAGTATCATTAAAGGACGGCAAAATAAATACATAAATACACTTGTTTTGTTGCAAAGGCTAAGGCTGGAGCACATCACCAATCGGCTACCCCAGTGTATTACAGCTCTCTGTTTGTTTTTAACATTATATGCTTAAGGGATAATTCCAAGTCTCATTTTCCTGTGTTGTTGTCAACACTGTATATGTAAAGAATATGAGGCTAAAGCTTGTTCTTGGAAATGGGTGCAGTAAAGAAGCTGGAATTCACAGTTGTCTATTTCGTTTTTTCTATGGTGAATGTTTATACATTTTTACCAAAATGTACAGTTACATATTGTGGCATTTTGATTGCATTTATTTCACAGTTGTGGTATGTTCACGAAATTAAAAATCTGGCTAAGTATTGTATAGTTTTTTAAAATGTTTTCAAGGGAATATGACAGGGTTACAAGACTAGATTGGTAGAATATCTGAATACTAACTATGAATTTTTGTTTTCATAGTTTTATTGATTGGACCAAGCTGAGTAATGGTTTATCTGGGCCTACACAGGTAAGTTGGAGTGAGGACAGTGGAGAAAAGCTATGCATTCTGCCTGCACTGTTCTGAGCACAACTCTCCATACTTCCTCTGCTGGGCTTATATCCGGGGGGGTCTAAGGGTTTGAGGGGGACCTTGGTCAAGACAAGTAGAGGAGAGAAGAGTCAGTGGAAGGGAGATGGCAGGGAGAAGGAAGAGGCAAGATCAATGTAGTTATTTGGAATGTTGAGGGAATGTGTCACCAAATTTTAAACAGGCAGAATAAATGCCTACTGAAGAGAATTAAGGAAGATGTTATAATGCCGCAAGAATTTAAATTCAAGAGAAAAGAGGCACTGAAGATTGGGGGGAAGAAATTGGAAGTAGTGGGCTTCAGTACTGCAAGGACAAGGTGGAAGAGAGGTGTAACTGTTATGGTTATAAAGCATTTGGCAGTAGCAATTACAGTATTAAGACAGGATCAGGAAGGGAGATCGATTATACTTAGTTTTGATATTCAGATGCAAGAATGTGAAATAGGAGCATTTTACTGACCCAGCACAGATTCTCTTTTTTTCTTCAAATTGTTATATATAGTGATAAGAAATACTTCAAAACTGTGAAACAGGTCTTCTAGGTGGAGATTTTAATCTGGTAGTCAACTGGAAATGTGATAGGAAATATGGTTGCAGAAACAGGAATGCTAAGGCACTAACAATTATATCCCAGTGGATGAAGAAAGAAGGTTTGGTTGATGTATGGAGATTGTAGCACACAGACAAAATGCAGTACACTTTTTCTAAAGATGAAGAAAAACAGGTAAGCAGGTTAAATAGATTTCTGGTGAGAGGCCAAGGGTTGTTACAGATAAATCATTTTACAATACGAGAGTGATATCTTTCGGACCATAAACACGTTATCATGGAACTAGTATCCCCCCAGATGTGACTTACAGTGGGAAATGGAAATGGAAAACTTTGCAGAGAATAAATAGTCAAAAATGAAAGAAAGACTAGCTAGTGGGAGACAGATTAGTAATGTCTTTCGGCCTTTCCCAGTTAGGGGTCGCCACAGCAGAACTCTGGTCCGCTAATGATTGGCAGTGGATTTCTATGGTGCCACATTGCCAGCCTGATGCCCACCCTTCAAAGAAGGCACACTCATTCACGCACACACCTACCTACATGTCTTTATATGTTACTCGACCATGGGGAGGACATGCAGACTCCACATGAAAGACGCTCCAGACGAGAATCGAAAGGGAGAACCTCTTGCTGTGAGGCAACAATGCTAGCCACTGCAGCACCACGGCCCTTGGGGGGGGAGAAAGATTACAGAATGGAATTGAATAGATGGAGAGATAAATCAAACATAACAACTAGCTCTTGGTGGGAAGCAATTATAGAGTGGCGAGTCATTAGGAGAAGGAAGAAATCAAGCCGATCAAAAGGTGGAAAGACAATTTAAGGAAACTGCAAAGAATAGCAGGTAGAAAAGCTAAAGCACAGGTGGATGTGGTAAGATTAGCCCAGGTGGCCAAACTGAAAACTGATATAGAGGAACTAGAAACTATAATGTTGTCTGGTAGTTGGCTTAGAGGATTAAGGAGCTCCTAATGAGTTATTTCCAGTGGTCCAGTCGTGCAAGGTTTGGTTCCCTCAGCCTCTGTTGCTTAACTGTGTGACTCTGACCAAGTCACTTAACCAGATACCATTACTGGGCTGAGTTTGGAAAAGGTCTATGGAGATCAGTGCTTTACCCAGGAAAACAAATACAATAGTAAAGGATATATTAATTATCAAGATTTTTAGTTGTATATGGGAGAGAAGTTATGTAAATGGTTAACAGCTATTGTTAAGGAGTAACATAAGGATTCTATTACTACACCTTTGCAAGGCACTGATAGTGGAATGATTTGTAATATGGAAGCAATTAAAAAGTTTTTTTGGTAGTTTTACTGCGACTTGTACACTTTTAAAGTTGAAAGTTTTATGAACATCAAGAAGAACCTAATTTATTCAAGTGGAAAGGACCAGACCCTCTGCAGATTCTTGCAGAATATCCAATTTTTTGCCTCATATTTTTGGTCTGTTCCTCATTAAATTTGTGTTTTTTTTTTCTGGCAAATCACTGAGGATTTAAGTCACTAAATAATGACATGCATTTGATTTTCAGACTTCACATCATGCAGAAACTGCATACTAAAACACATCCTGTTATTCTAGTAACTTTCTAAATTTATAAGAACAATATTTAAAATTTGCCCCTATTTTGGGCCTTTGTCAGAGCATTGTTTTAGGCTTTGTCCAAATTTCTTGTTCTAAGAGATTGAGAGGTATGGAAAGGACAGAAACTAACAAACCTAGCTATAGATGCTTTAGACAGAAATATTCTGACTTCATAAATATTAAATACAGTAAACAGTTTTAAATAAGGTAAATGCCTTAACAGTAATGGATTTTTTGCAGAATTCTTTAAGATGTTCTAGGAGGTTATGATAAATCATTGACTATGATTTTCAGCAGGGTTTTGAATGATTGGATTTTACCAGATTAATTTACTGGGGTGCTGTTTGTTTTGTTACCCATAGGTGGTCAGGATAAATGGCTTCCAGGAGAATACAGACCTATATAATTAATTAATGTTGATGCAAAAATCTTAGCAGAGATAAAAGCAAAGAGAGGTTTCAGAAATATTTACAGAAAAAATTTAAAACAAAGAGATTTTGTTAAAGGAGATACAGCTGAGAGTGGTTGGTGGATTCTAAGAGGATTTGTAGTAAGGCTGAGATAAGGCAGGGATGGTACTATCTGATATCAGTAAATCATTTGAGCTCCTAATAAATGGCCTTTTTTAATGTTTTGAAGGAAGTAGACTTAGGTCACAGATTTGTAAATTATGTTACAGCTTTATAATAAAACGTAAATGTGCAACCAGTGATAATGGGCAATCCTGACAGAATCTATTCCTCCAATCCTCTCCCTGTCAGTATTAGCACCACTCTCCAGCATTCATAACATTTAAGCCCACTTCTATACCTAACATTCACCAGTATAGATATACCAGAGATCTGTCTCACTTCTCCCACAATACCCTCAATGATGTCCTGTAGAAAACAAACTGGAGCCCACTGACATTTCTTCCACTTAACGAAGCTATGGAATTCTTTAATTCCACATTTTGCAGGACTCTAAATAGTCTTGCCGCTCTTAGACTAAAGAGAGTCAACGCAAAATATGCCTGCTGGCTTGCAAAGACCACGAGGGACAAAGCTTGGAAAGCCTGGCAAAAAAAGAAAACACCTTCCAATCTCATGCAATAAAAACAACTTCATAATCAGGCTAAATGCTTAGTTGTCAAAACCAAAAAGAATACATCCAAGTTATTCAAGACCAGCATAAACAAAATCCCAGGAAATTCTGGGGAGCAATCAACTCCCTACTCAACCCAGGAACTAACAATACTCCATGCCCAAACCCAGATAAAACTCCCTCTGAACTACCCTCACTCTTCAATATATATTTTATTGACACCATCACCAAACTTACTACTACCTTCCCACCCATTAACCCAGACCCACTAGGAACACCATCAGCACATACCCCATCAAATCACCCACCAATGTTCTCACTATCACCCATTCCCACATCCACCATCCAAAAACTTCTTTATAAACTAAAACCATGTACCAACACCCCAGATAATTTACCTGCAAAATACCTACAACTAGCAGCCCCCTCCATTGCATATCCTATCAGAATTCTCCTTAACAAGTCCATTCAAGAATCCTGTATACCAGACATCTGGAAGAAAGCATCTGTCATCCCTCTTCATGAAGGCGGCAACAACACCGATATCCCAAACTTCCATCCCATCACCATTCTTTCCCCCATCTCTAAAATATTTGAGAAGTGTATCCATACACAGCTCATAAGTCATCTAATAAAACACCAACTGCTTTCCCCCACTCAACATGGTTTCAGGTCTGGACATAGCACTAATACAGCCCTCATTTCCTTCTTAGACACAGTAAATACAGCTTGCGATGCTGGCTCCTTAGTTTCTGCACTCTTTCTTGATTTAGCAAAGGCATTTGTCACCATTTCCCACTCCCTACTGCTTACTAAACTCTCTGACCTTAGCCTTTCTCCCCCCACCCTACAATGGTTTACCATCTACCTCAGCAATAGGCAGCAATCTACCAGATGGCAGCACTCCTCCTCTCCTTTCATCACTACTAACACAGGTGTTCCTCAAGGTTCAATTCTTGGTCCCCTCCTTTTCAGTATATTTGTCAATAACTTTCATAAAACTCTAACTCACAGTACTGTCATCCAATATGTAAATGACTCAACAATCATCTTCTCCTCAAAATCTGTCACTGAATTATAGCATCTTACTCAAGAAGCATTTACCTCTACTGAGCAGTGGATGCCCCAGAATCACCTCACCCTTAACCCCAATAAAACAAAACTCTTATTATTTACCCCCACAAAATCTAGCCTTGTTGACAAGTCTCTATTTATTGTTAGTTCCCATAACAGCACTATCATTGAAGTTGTCCCTAATACCAAATTGCTAGGTGTCATCATTGATGACAAATTAACTTTTGACCTTCACATCCACAGCAACATCAAAAAACCCATAAAAAGCTGGGTGTCATATATAGGCACAACTATTTCCTCAGTCTCTCTGCTAAAAAGGCATTGGCCTCATCCTTCCTAACTCTTCTACATGGTGACCCCATCCTCACCAACCTGCAGTTTAAAAAATAAGCCTGAGTCTTGCTACAATAAAGTCTCTAAATTTGCTACAAACACAAAATATTCTACCCACCACTGCTCCTCACTGCATCAACTAAATTGGCTAGAATACCCCCACCATCTTACTTACCTACAATTAACTACACCCTACAAGATAATCTTCCAACCTAAAAGCTGCCCTTCCTCTCATCCATACTGACCATGTATCACCCCAATCGCCACCTCAGGTCTAAAAACAAAATGTTATTGTCTATCAAGAAACCCAAACTCTCAGCTGGCCAAATGCTGTACTCTCATGCTGTCTCCAAGTTATAGAATCGTCTTCCTCCTTCACTCAGGACAATCAGTAATCCTGCTCCCTTCAAAAAATCCCTCAAATTACATTTTTCATCTCACTGGCTATGCTCCTGTACCCCACCAAATATCCCCAACACCTGATTTCCCACTCTGGAACCTCAACCTCTACCAATCTTTTAAAAACACTCCACTCTTCTTATCTGTGCCATTCTGACTCTTTTCTGTCACCTTGACTGACTCTTACCTGTCACTTGCTTTCTACCCTGAAATCAACTCTCCTCAGCTTAGAGCTCTACAAATATATATATATATATATATATATATATATATATATATATATATATATATACTTGTGTGTGAACTCAAACACATGGCATCACTGCCTTCACATTTATAGCTGACTGTAATACGTTATTGTCATTTCTGCTATTACTTTTCCTCTCGCGTGACAGTACTGCCCATAATACTTCATTCTATCTATTAACATATTTTACTCTTGCATGTAGTTAAGGATCTTTGCATGTAATTAATGAAATGACATTACTACTAAAATTGTCCTATGTTTCAACTTTGTTTTTACTTTTGTATGTAATAATGTGGAGCTTTTCTCCCCAGGCCTCCACTGAAAATGGTCTCTTCCTAGGCCCAGTGGACTTTCCCGGTCAACAAATGTAATAAATAAATAAATAAATAAACCACATACATAAGTATCAGTAGGGAACTAGACAGAGTTGCCCCTATCCCCAGTTTTATTTATTGTGATCAAGGTAGACATTAGCACATCATATACATTACTTTATGTAGAATATCCCTTTTGAATGGAAATTTTTCAAATGTTTGCAGATGATTGTATGCTAACACTTAATAGGTTGGGTCTTGCTTTAACAGAAGTGTTAACATTTTTGGAACAATTCAAAATAATTTCTGAATTGGACTGCACCTGCAATAAAATTTTTCAAGACAGAGTTGCTGAGATACATAATACAATGAGGGGGAACTGGTTATCTAGGAAGTGCAAAGCTAAATCCCGGGATTTGTTAATGGACAAGACACAGCAGGCTTTAGTAATTAACTATTTGGATGTCTATAAGACAATCCCTTCCCTGCTAGACAAATGGTTATGTAGGGTTTTTACTTTGACAGGTAGAATCAGCTTAATCCAGATGATGCTTCTACTGAGAGTTGTGTATACCTCTCAGTATATGCCAGTACATGAAGATGATACTAGATGGTTGGTGTGAAAAAAAAGTATTTATTTATTTTATTTTATTTTATTTGCAGTTTGTTTACCAGGAAGGTCCATTGGGCCACGTGGAGCCCATTTTCAATGAAGTCCTGGGGAGAAAAGCTCAAATATTGTAAATTACATAAATTACAAAATAACAAAATTGCAAAAATTACAAAACTTATAGATTAATAAATGAGAGTTAGAAAAAATGCAAGGTAACAACAGTTGCAGTAAAATTGGCATTTGAGGGGGAAATGCATGAAAAATCTTTTCAAACAACTTAAGTTACAACTAAAGTATGATAATTATGATAATGATGATAGCTGTTGCAGAAAGTATGAGGCTATAGGAGGCTATTAGCAGATATGACTGGTACACAGATAAGTACAGTCAAAGAAGTTATGAAGGATGGGAGCAAGACCATTCCCATTGTGAGATTAAGTTTGAGTAAAGTTTTGAAGATAGAGAGACTGTTTGTGGTATGGATAAGAGGTGGGAGAGAATTCCAGTCATGTGCTAGGCAGAAGGATAGAAGATGTTTCCCTGGAGGGTGGGCAGGTTTATGTAGTTCTCTTAGATTTTGGAAGCTGGATCATAGGCATCTGTTAGGAAGGTGCATTTGGAAGCTAGAGGCAAGGGAGGGGCAGAGAAAGGGACTAAAAATAAGTTTGTGTGCTTCAATGAGTTGAATGTAGGTAAGGTAATTGGGCAGCTCAAACCAGTTCAATTGGCATAGGGAGATGCAGTGATGGGTATTTGATCTGTGGCCAGTTGCGAATTTTGAAATTTTATAGTAACAGGAAGAAAGTTTTGATTTGAGGGAGGTTTGTAGGTTAGTAAGGATAGAGGCCCCATACAGGAGGGAAGGGATACGTTATGTGCTAGCAAGAACAAGCCTGGTGGAGGGGGAGATGAAATGGTTCTGGCGGTAAAGCATGCCAAGTTTCTTGTGAGTTTTTTTGATGTTTGGATGTCGATGGGTATTGAACTTTAGTTGGACGGCAATGAGGATTCCTAATAGTTTAGCAGTGGAGATTGTTTCAAGAGGAATATTATTTTGGCTGCTGATAGAGAATGAGTTTTTGTCTAGGGTAATGCTTTTAGAAAGGGAAAATATTAGCAGTTTAGTCTTGGAAGCATTCAGTGCTAGATGGTTGTCTAGCATCCATTTTTCAGTGGAGGAGAAAGCGTCTTGGGTTAATTTTGTTAATGAGGAAATGGAGGTAGCAGAGCAGATTATAGTCAAGTCATCGGCATATTGGATGAGGTTGGCATTAGGGATGGCATGGTAGAAGTTATTAATGAAAATATTGAATAGAAGGGAACCTAGAATTGAGCCCTAGGACACACCTGTGGGTGTGTTTAGGAATGGTGAGATAGCTTTTATCCACTTAACTGCTTGTTGCCTATTTGAGGAGTGGACTACATTTAGTTTAGTGAGTTTAGTAAGGAGAAGATTCTGAGAGATGGTGTTGAAGGCCTTAGAGAGGTCTAAGAGAGGGGTGGATACAATATGACCAGAGTCTCGGGCTTTGTTTATGGTTTCTAGGAAGGAGAGGAGAGTGGTGTGGTGGTGGTGCTGTGGCCTGGTCAGAATCTATGCTGGCTGGGAGTAAGAAGGTTATTATTCATAAGGTAGGGTAGAAGTTGTAGGTGAATGCATTTTTCAAGAAGTTTTGAAATAGGGGATAGGATAGCAATGGGACGGAACTTGGAGATGTCATTATTGTTGCCCCCCCCCCCCTTATGGAGTAGAATAATATAGGCTTTTTTCCAGAGCTGGGGAACATGGCATTCTGAAATAGATTGATTTATTAGGATGCAGATAGGGAAGGCAATGGCTTCTGAGGCTATCTTTAGGAAGTAGGACAGTATTTCATCAGGGTCACTTGAACATGGTTTCAATTTTAGAAGAAATTTTTTTATGGTGGAGATGGGGATAGCATTTATGGGGAAGGGAGGAAGTTGGGAGCTAGAGGTACTGGGGGACGAGGGGAAATATGGAGATTGTTTTGGGGAAACGGATTATAAATGAAGCAAGAGCCAAGGAGAAGGAGGAAAAATTAAGAAAACAATCAGCGTGGAGGAAATAAACCAGTGGCTAGAGGGCAAGCTCGGAGTCAAGAGGCTGTGCCAGAATTCAAGAGTGGAAAACTTGTCACTCTGAATGGACTCTTAGCTACAAAAATAATAACTTTGCTTAGAGTTAATGTTTGACAACCCTAAGCTAAACAGGGTACACCAATAGGAGTCTCAGCTAAAAATATGTTATTTTAGGTTAGAAGGTTGTTTAAACCATCATTGGCTACACAGGTAAACTGAGTAAACTCTTAGGTAAGAATTATTATTTGGGTTGGATTGTATGTAATTTTATCAAAGCTAAGCAGGGAAATACACGGTGAGGAAATAATAGTGGGCTTTCGTAAATTAAATGAGAATCGGAGAAGGATCGGCACTGCCACCTAATGGCCAAACCTTAAAATAACGATGAGGTAAACCCAGAAAATGGCCAGGGAATGGGAAAGAAAAACAGAGAAGAGGGAATTACAGACGGCAGAAGGCTGCTAGCAAACGCGTGGCCAAGCCCTTTACTGGGACAACGTTTTAACATTATAATAAAAGAAAACAAATAGCACAGTTCAGTTACATACACTCTAATAATCCTTGAGAAGAGGCTGGATATATACTAGGTGTACAACAGTGTTGTTTGATGTGACTTCAAGGGCAGGGTGGTTCTTAGCGCAATGGGAGGCGTCCGAAGAGGTTGAAACGCTATAGAAGCTAGCTGCGATAGAGAAGAGGAAAAATGGTTATTACTTAAATTACAAGCTCAGGGAGAAAAAGGTTAACAACTAACGGCTTGCTGAGAAACACGTATGTGAAATACCTTGAGATAGGGTTGGTATGAGCGTGCATGTATGTAGAGCAAAGGATAGTAGGGAGAAAAGTGAGCAGGGATATAGGCTCAGTAGAGGTTATGACAGAGACCTAACTAAAGCAGATAAAACAGAGGAAACAGATGTAGCATGAGTTGAGGGTAAAATATAACTGGCAAAAGATATCACTCAGAATAAATGCAGTGCACTGTAATATAACATGAAAAACACATTAGCGGAATACATCACAATGAATACAGTTACAGGCCATGAAAAACACTCAGCAGATAAATTGCAAAGAATGCATTTACAGATATCAATACATTTCAATGCATGCCAGGTCACAATATGTTAAGTACAGATATAACAAGTAAGCACTCCAACCACTTGCAAAGTTTCTAAAATAACCCACTGTTAACAGAAAATGAGTCACAGAATAGGGCCAGGAATTAGCGATAATGCCACTAGCTAAGACACAAATGAGTAAGTTGAATACATTTACTTAGCGGCAGTCTTGTTTGGTAGCGTGCATTTGTAGCAAATATGTGTGGAATGGAAAATGTGGTAGGATAGCTATAGGAAAATTGAGACTACCTTCAAAGGATTGGGGGAAGGGACTTTTGGTATGATGGATTTTGGGCTGTATGCTGTTGCAGCTGCAGTACCAGTTGTTTTTTCACATGAGTATCTAAATCAGGATAAAGACTTTAATACAGGATGGGGTAAATCAGAGGATAGTGAGATACTTGACAGAGCTATTCAAATAATGGAAGGGTGTACCCAGAGTCATATTTTGGTATTACATGTAGGCCTAGGGAACAATCACAATATTAAAATTCAAGAACCAATATTGTACTGGAAAAAGTGATACGTGAACAGTGTATAGGTAGGAGAATATCTGCTTCAGAAAAACGAAGGTGGAGTGCTTGAGTTTTATGAGTGGTCAGTTTATAGTCTAGGTTTTAATTGGCAGGGGAGGGGGATGACTTCATTTGGAGCAGTTACAATAAGCAGTGAAACATTGGATGGGAGACGTAGGACTTGAGGAGACTTTTGATGACAGAGGTTCGGGGCCAAGCTGGAGCTTCTTTTCTGAGATGTGGGTAGGCGAGGAGAGAGTGACGTACAGTAAATTATGTTAAATTTTGATAAAACATAAATATGAGAATGAGATGGACAGTTTAAGACTGAGGTAGGAAGAAAGTGAAGGAATTAAGTTTTCCAGCGAGGAGTGGAGATACAGTGTCAGACTGAGTGTCAAGTTGAAGACATTACAGGGGTTTTGGGGTCATGACACACTCTGTATGCACAGGTGGTGCAGGACACTATGGCAGTTAAGTAAGGGGTTAAGATTATGTCAGGGGGAATGTTAGAGATGTAGAGAACCTGATGTTGGTAACATCCATATGTTCTGGGATAGTGCTGGTATAAGGGAATGTTATGACAACAGTATTCAGGAATGGGAAAATATTTTAGAAAGGAGGTTCTTAGAAGGTGGGAATTTTGCTTGTTAGGGTTAAAGGAGAAGATGATATTATTCTTTGCGGGAGGTTGGGTTAGTAGCGGCATTGTCAAAGCTTGGAAGGAGGTGGTGACATGGAGGAAGGAGGTTGTGGAGAAAATATCAGGACTTACGATAAAATCACTATAGCGCAGGACCTACTATAGAACTGCACGTGTGCAAGAAATCAGGGTAAATAAAATAAAATAAAGATAGGCAAAGAATGGAATCAAGTGAAATTATACTATCAGTTACAAATTTGCATGTTAGGGAATAATTTGGGCAAATAATGCAATTTTGGTATATTGGTTTTAAGAGGAAAAGGGAGAGTACAGAGTAATTTATTTTTGGTTTGTGAAGGGAATGCTAGTGTAGTTCTATGAAAGCATTCTGTCATTTTTAATATATACTAATGTATATGTTAAGATATTGGATGAATCTTTTTGATGTTTATAATTAGAGATCTGTGGTTTTGTATTTGATATTATTTCAATAAAAATCATTTATAAAAACATAAAAAGCAATGCTACAAAGCCAGGTCATCAGTGATCATGTGTTTGGCATACCAAATGGCCTGCTTTTTCTGCGTCAACGTATTTGTTGGTGCCTACAGTATTACCCTGGCTCATATACTGATATATATTTTTTGTCTGGTATGTGTTACATAGCATAATATTGAGAAAACAGTTACACCAGGAAGTATGCATAGAGATGGAGTAAGTTCAACCACATTAGATATGACCTTAGTGAGGATGCTGTGTGGGGGGGGGGGTACACTACGTCAGATACAGGAGGGGGCATGGTAAGCAGATGCACTGGATGTGAGGCAGCAACGTGCCCGTGCACACATACACATGCACACGCACGCACACACACACACACACACACACACACACACACACACACACACACGCACACCCACACAGTACTACTAGTCAGACCCATAATAATCGTCATCGATAGGTACAGTACCTCAACTCAGAGCTCACACTGCTCTAAAGGAGTTTACATGTGGCAAACAAGAAGCAACTGTTTTAGAGGAAACAAACATTTCTTTTGATTTAGGCAGTGCTGGTGTGGTGCATGCAGCATACTGGTCTAGGAGTGGACAGATAGAAATGTCCTAGTCGGACTTTCCCAGTAAACAAATGTTAAATAAATAAAAGTGCACTTCTCTTTTAACTTTGAACCACTGGCACTCATTGTTCTGTCACCAAACTTAAAATCACCATATTATATGTACTTTTTAACTGTGGGGCCTGTTTCATGAATATAGAAGTTTACAAATTTATGTCAAAACAGTAATTTTCAACAGCACTGCCATCGCAATTGATATTTATACCTTTTAGAAAATATTTCTTTCTGTTTTGAGAAGCTGGAGATCTTAAACCTGGCATGCTCGGTTCCTGAGTTCATCCAGTAAGTAACAATATAAGAACAGTCCTGGGGTCACTGTTGCTTAAATCGAATGGGAAGTCAGTGCTAATTCCTGTGTCAGATCGTAAATGACATGAGGTTGTTCCAGGAGTTTTCTGAACATGTAACTACAACTACAGCTTTTCCACATTTCTTGCCTTCTCATATGATCCTCCCTATATTCTTTCTTTTGTTTTTGGCACTTTCAGTTGCTGCCTGATTTTTGTCTACTTCTGGTTTGATTTCCATTCCCCCTTAACACCAATATGCTTTTGCTAAACTAACCAAGGAAGTCATCTTCGACTTGTTCTCGTCATGTTTCAAACCTGCCATTTTCATTGGATCTGATTCTGATGAGGTCAGCAGATATGTATGCAGTCCTACAATTACAGATCTGTACAATGTAAACAATTTCAGGGAAGCCCATACCTCCTTCAGAATGAGGAATATATAATCTTGGCATACAGTTATTTTATAAATCATTTGATAAGTGTGAAGCATTTTTCTTGTTTTCCTGTCCAGCTGATCCAATAATGTTTGGAGCCAGTCAATCACCCCAAAACTGTAAATTAGAACAGGAAGATCAAATTGGTTTATAGCTTGGATTTACTTTTAGTCTTCTAAAATATTCCTTACTGAGTTTAATTCACGTTTGTGCTTTATTGTTGATCTTTCATAGGTTCATAGATTAGGTTCATAGGTTCATAGATTAGTACTAAGCTAACTGCCCTTTCGAGCCATTTTAAGCTTATACAATTAACCCTTGTGAGACTCAAACCTTGCACCTTGTGTTTGCAAGGCAAACACCTTAACCATTAGGCCACCCTCCCAACCCCTTGAATTCATCAATTCCCAAATATTTATACTCTTTCCTGTTCAAGTTCTTTTATATTATATTCCTGATCCAGACTGATATGTTCTTTCTGCTGCAGATTTCCTGTTTTAAAAGTTACTTTTGCACATTTATGAAGACCAAATAATATTCAATGTCATCTGAGAAAGTTTTGACCCCTTCCAGTTGTGCTTTCAACTCCTCAGCTGATGAACTATACAGTTGTTAATCATCCACAAAAAAAGATGAGAAGTCTTTACAATTTGTTATTTTCTGGGAGCCAAATTGTAAGCATGACCTACTCTATTAAGTAGTGAGGCAAAAGCACAACGCTGACAAAGGGTCACCTTGGGGATTGCTGATAAAGGGTCACCTTGGAGTATCCCCCTTTGGATTTTTATCTCTGAGATAATAATTTGTGTTTTATCATGGTTTAGCTGCAAAGTGGTTTGCCACTGTTTCATTGTCACTGTTATGTAATAAATCACTGTAGGGTGTATCTTATACATCTGTAACCACTCCTTTATCCAGAATGTGGGATGCTGTCAAATGCTTTTTTTGAAATCTATCAATGCAATACTTTCTTTTTAAACATTTCAAAAATCTCTTGGTTTTGTTGTTTATTTATTTTTTTCACTTCCTTTTCCAAATGGCCCAAGGTTTCTTGGTCTATATCATATTTTTCATTAATCTGTTGTATTAATGAACACAAATTTACATTTGAAGCTTTTTGTTCATGTATTTTTATTTCCTCTAATTTCCCTCTTAATTTTTTTTGAATATCTTCTGTCCAGAAATTCTGGGCTTCTTGCATAATAGTAACAATACATAATTTATTTTGTTCTTATCCTCAGTAGTCCACCCTGTCATCCTTATGTCTCTTTTTTGGCCTGTCAGCTTTTTTTGATTTTTATGAGCTACTATTTCCTTCTACGGGGGGGGGGGGGGGCATCCTCCCCTGAGCCTGTTCTGGTCCCATTGGAGGAATGTTTCCATCTCTTGAAGATTCTACACGGTCATTTTTCCCAGTCCTGACACCAGTGCGCCTACTAGAACTGGACACTTTTTTATCCTGGGACTTGTGTACCCAGCTGTATTTCTTATTTTCTAACCTATTTCTGTCAAAGATATATGCTATATAAAATAAGTATATATATCAATGTCACCTTGGTGAGACTGTAGATCAGTGTGTGTGATATACCTTTAAGAAGCTTTACAGTGAGTCAGCACATGCATACAGGTACTGAGCACGTGCAAGCTAGAGTGCCATTTTGAGTGAGCAGCTAGATTGTGAGCATGTATGTATGTAGTCAGTCACTTAGACAGTTTGTTTAAGTTTAATGTTCCTGCCATCTATCCTGATGTATTTGCATACAATAAACTACGTAAATGAACACCCAACTCTCAACATCTTCTTAATGCACATAAGAAGACCGACAGAGACTTTGTAAAAAACACCTTGTGAAGGTACTCACCAAGACTTGAGTATGAATTCAGTTCCAGCAGTAGTACTCTTTGCTTGCTGATTTTATCATCGCTCCATCTGGACCCCCTGTGCCTGTGATTTCTTGATGACTTACAACACAAGCTGTTTGAAAAATGAAATGGAGCTATAACTTACAAAATTAATACAGGGAGTCCAAACTAAATGTGAAGTGTACGTGAACTGTAATTTCATGAATATGTAAGCATACAGTAGAACGGGGGAATGATGCTGCAATACCTGCTTATTCTCTTCAGCAGACACATATCTGTGTCAAATTGGGAGCTATTGTTCCTGCTTTCCTCTCAGAATCAGTAGTGAAACTATTCCTGTGGACAATGTACTTCGCTGCATACATTTTTACTTAAAGTTTGGTGCCATTTGCAGACTATGTACCTTGCCAAGGTCATTGCAAAGCATTAGCTTTGAGCCAAAGTGTAACAATCTCAGGGTCTGTTATGATACATAGAAGGTCCATGCCAAACATGCTGCTGCATTGAAGTGTGGGAGCTTTTGCCCCCCTCACATAAATAATGATACAGACTGACTTAAAAAAGTATTATTGCTTTAAGTAAGGCTATACTTTTACTGAATTTCTTTTTAAAGATTTTCTCCTTTTGCAACTCAGGTGCAGCAAACATTTTTTTCCAGTGTCATTTTTCTGCTGCAAATCAGAGGTGCAGTTAGCATTTGTCTATCTGATGCTGCTGGGAAGTATCTAACATATCACTAGCTGTTAGATGTAATCATAAACTTTAAACTGATAAAACTTCACTAAGAAAGTATTGCTGAATGATGAATTAATCTGCACATTGTTTTCGGAAAACAGGTCACTCTGCCTCAGCATTCACTGCTTATCAGATCTACAAATAAACAATCAAATTCTTATTTTGCAATAGCTTCTCCTACTTTGAAAATACTTGAGTCGTTTGTATACCAAGTAATGTTGCAACAAAGAGTTACAGGAAAATAAATGAATTTGTGCCATATAGTTTTGTTAACATGGCCATAGCTATATGAAGGCTTATTCTGCTTTCATTCTGTACAGAGTTTAAAAAAACATCTGCAAGGCAAAATGTTAAATCAAATAGCTATCAGTTTAATGTTCCTTTGTTATTCAAGGCCAGGGGAAAGGTTGTAAACAGATATGGCAAAAAATGCAAGTGTATGGGGAAAATTCTATCAGCTATGTGTTTTTTTTCTCATTTGCATTCAGTGACATTGTTCAAGAAATCATGACTAAAGATAACACTTCCTTTCCATTACCTCTCCTTTGAACTATGAGAGGATTTGCAAAAAATACTAATGCAGTCAGTTTCAAGTGTGTTTCTCTTCCCTTTGACAATGTACAATACTTTTAGTTCTATGGGGAGCTTCTATAGTACATACCTGTACTGCCTTATGTTATTAGCATAACAGTTCAAAGGTCAGTTTCTGGAATGAAGTGGTTGAATCTGACTGTAAATCCTGTTACAGTAGAGAAAGATTCAGGCTAACAACCCCTCTCAGAAAATATAAGGAGTGTTAAAAAGGTCACATTATTTCCTTGCATGCTATGGTAGCGTTTGCCCAAAAGTATTGTGAGGTTTTCGCGTAGCATGTCACTTTTGCTACATGAAAAGAAACCAGTGCCATTTCTTTACTTTGCTATGTACACCTTTTTTTACTTTCAGCATATTTTTTCTCTGTTATGACAACATTGTCAGTTACTGTCATAGCATATGTTAAATGTCTCAGTCACTAGCTGCGAATTAGAAATCTTAACATTTTCATGATTAATAAAGTAAACAGTTCCTGGTATTTCATAACTACTGTATTTTTCAGGTAAGGATATGGTTCTCTTGGAATACTTGTTTGATATAAAAGGCAGCTGGAGTTGTTAATTATTCAGAAAAACCATATATGCTGCAGACACCTGGAAATCAACAGATAAAGTGAATCGAATGTCTTTTTTAGCCCTGTGTGGTAGAGTCCTTTGGAGACCAGCATGCATTGACATAATCACATGTGTACATACATGCTACTGTTGTACACCTGTAGCACATGTATACCACTCAGCTACCATTTAGGCACAACACCCCAAATTCTTGTACTGTAGTTGAGACGAGATCCTTCTCCTCAGGTACATAAGCTGACCATTGGCTGTTCAGGCCAGTTACCTTAGCCTACCCCATAGTTTCCAAGCAGTACAGGCAGATGTATTTCACCTGCACCACTGGGATGTTAAAACTTTAGGTACTTTTTGAAGCAGACCTATTAACTGTGTGGTCAATATGCCAGAGAGTTATTTTTGTTATTTTGAAGACTTTGTATTTATAGCATTATATTTGAAAACATGTGATTGTGCATGAAATAGCTGACAAACTTTTCAAAGAAAGAAAGAAGGGAAAATGTGTGATACATCTTATGTTATTTTTACACAATAGTCCATTCAGCTAAGACAGGTATCTTTGTTTCCAAGCCGTCACTATCAAGGACTCACCGAACCACATCACCATGTCAGAATTTGGTATCCAAACATCAGTTCATTCTGTGGATCCTAATCGTCAGATCTTTGTCAACCACATTAAATGTGGTTTGTATGAATTGCTAGTGTACCAGGATTCTAAGTTCCATTTCTCAGTTGTTCATGTCTGTCAGTACCACAGTAGCCTGATAGCTTCAAAACGGATGACCCGTGCAACAAATGGACAGCATATTTTTTTTTTAAATATGTAGAAATACTTTAGAAATTCCCATAGCCACTCTATCAGTTCTCTTAATATACTGCTAAATTTTTCATGAATAATTGATATCTTTAATATAATATTTATAAATTTAATAATCTGTTCAACAGTCAGGTCAGAGTTCACATTTAAGTGATTCCCAGTTAGTGCTATACATAAAAATGCATAAAGAAACCATGTACACAAATCCAAGAATGGCCCACTTGAGATAAAATAAAGTAATTCAATTCAAGAAGTTATTAAAGATTAATTAAAAGTTAAAAACTAGCTTTAAAAAATTGGTCTTTAGGGACTTCTGGAAATTGCATGATGTTAGAGACTCCCTATGCAACAGAGTTAGTAGATTCCAAAGGTAATGACAAATCATTTTTAGGTCAGCAGTATTATATCTCTATCAGTGACACTTCATAGCTTTTGCATTGGCTTTATTCCTGCACTGGTCTCAGTAGGGGCAGTTTAATTCCTGAGGCTGCTATCCCATTTAAACACCATCCTTCTTCAAATCATTCTTAAATTTTACCAGGCCATGCTGCTTTGCCTCATTAAAAAAAAACAGTAATGGCATGCTTCACCAGCCTGATAACATCAAACATCGAGACATTATTAATATCTCTCTCCCTTTCTCTCTCTCTCTCCCTCTCTCTCTCTCTCTCGCTCTCTCGCTCTCTCTCCCTCTCTCTCTCTCTCTCTCTCTCTCTCTCTCTCTCTCTCTCTCTCTCTCTCTCTCTCTCTCTCTCTCTCTCTCTCTCTCTCTCTCTATCATGTATCACTTATCTGAACAAACTAGTGGATACTTCATTTCCTAATTCACATCTCCAAAAATTCTCTAATTGTGCTATCAACATGAGCAAAGCCCCTGAGTTTTTGTAATGCCTTAAAAATGTTTGAACCTGCAGAAATTTTACATAAGCTGTGCCAATAAAATCACATATTTGATCGCTCATAGGTTCATAGGTAGGTACTAGGCTATCGGCCCTGGGGCCTGTACAAGCCCAGCCAAAAAGGTACCCTGGCTTTTGCCACCCAAGAAAATTATTTTCCTGTGCCACTGTCAAGCAGAGCCACAGAGGTGATCCCCGGGGTGAATTTCCTATTTCCCATCCAATCATCAAGATTTTTCTTGAAGAGTGCTAATAGGTTCATAGGTTCATACTAGGCTATCTGCCCTAGGGCATTTATAAGCCTAGCCAGAATGTGTTTGGCTTTCGCCACCCATTTTAAATTTATTTTGCTATGCCCTTTTTCGAGGTTAGTATACTGTGCCTCTGTCTTAACAGTGACACAGAAGTGATACCCGGCGAAACCTACGATCTCCCATCCACTCATCAAGATTCCTCTTGAAGAGAGTCAATGAGGGACTCTGCCTAACCTGGACTGGGATTTTATTCCAGAGTGAAGGGAGCCTCTGGGTTATGAATCTGTCCCTCCAGCATGTCCTTATTTATTTCAGTGCTGAGGTTCAAGTCTCTCGAGCGCGTAGCTCGATGGGATTTGGATTTTCTGAGGTGCAGCATGTCCATTAATTCCAGGTTGGACATGCCTTTATATGTCAGGCACAGATCGCCTCTGAACAGGCGGTATGCCACTGAGTAGAACTGGAGTTTCTTTAACCGGGCAGCATATGGCATCTGTTTGAGCCCTTTGATCCTCTTGGTGAAGTACTTTTGGGGTCTTTCCAGTTGCTGCAGGTGTCTGGTAAGGTACATCCCAAAAGGGGCATTGTACTCAATTATGGGCCTGATGAGGGATGAGTAAAGAGGCACAATGACCTCCCCTGATCTAGATGTGAATCCCTTCATGATTAGGTGGGCTATATAAAATGTTTTTCTAACCACTTTGGCCACGTGGTTGTCAAATGAGAGATTGCTATCAACTTGAGTCCCCAGGTCCCTAATTACTTCTTCTGTACTTAATGGATTACCACCTATGTGGTAATTTGTGGGCACTTTGTTTTGCCAAAGGGATGACTATACACTTTTGGCATTTAGCTTGAGGCCATGGCTCTGGCACCAGTTGTCTGTTTCTATGAGGCCCTTTTGGAGGATGCTTGTGTCGGCTGGAGAGTCGATTATGGCGCCCAGTTTGCAGTCATCTGCGAACTTGGTCAGCCACAGTCCTTCCGTGTTGGCCTGTACCTCCGAGAAATATATACCGAACAAGAGAGGTCCCAGGACTGAGCCTTGTGGGACACCACTTGTAACTGGTTTGGAGTCTGACATGGCTCCAGCAATTCTAACCATGTGGGTTCTGTCCTTGAGCCAGTTTGCAATCCATCTAGTGACATAGGGGTTTATATTTAAGCTGGTGAGCTTATCTATAATGCCCGAGTGGGGTATTGTATCGAAGGCGTTTGCGAGGTCCAGGTAGGCTGTGTGGACCACCTTCCCCTCGTCAATGGCCTTGGTGACTGTTTCAAAGAAATCAACCAGGTTTAAGAGGCAGGATCTGCCCTTAACAAAGCCGAACTGGGTATGATCCAGTGTCTGTAGGTCTCCAATATCTTTATTTATGAGGTCCATGATGATCCTTTCCATAGCTTTGCAGACCAAGCTAGTCAGGCTTATGGGGCGATAGTTTCCAGGATCCATTGAGGCACCACCTTTATGGAGAGGGACCACTGTTGCTGTACGCCACTCTTTGGGCACATATCCTGTAGTAAGGCTGAGATTGAACAGTATTTTTATGTTTGGGTTTAGCTCTTCTTGGAGTTCATGTAGGACGCAGCCCGGGACACCGTCTGGTCCCATTGATGCTGTGTTTTTTGCTTTGGAGAGGGCGGCTCTTACCTGAGCATCTGAGATGTCAGGGGGGCAGTACTCTGCTGGGATAGATATTTGCCCTTTGGTGGGGAGGGGGGGGAGAAGTTTGCGCTGAACCTGTCAGCTAGGATGTTGGCAATGTCTGTGGGTTCAGTGTATTTTTTGTCATTTTGGACTAATTCTGAGCATATCTGGAATTACCACCCAGGTTCCTAACATAACTAGAGAAAGCCTTGTGATTATCCTTAGTGTCCTGTGCAATTTTTCTCTCGAAGCTGGCCTTAGACAATTTTATGAGTGCCCGTAGTTTTTTGCTAATACTGATCAGTGATGCCTTCCCTTTTTGGGATTTTGCTCTATCATTTAGTAGCTTCCTCCTTCTATTGTATAGTTTGTTTATGGCTGGGGTCCACCAGACAGGACGTCTGCCTTTGGAGGATTGGGTCTTGGTTTTATTTGGGATCGCATGATCCATGCATTCCTGAAGGTGTTCATAGAATGCGTTTATAAAGGATTCTGCGGTCTGGGACGATTTTCCACAGGCCGGGGCTTTGAAGGATTCCACCTCGGTTTTGAGGAGTGTGAAATTTTCTTTAGAGAAGTTTTTCACTGTGGTTTTCTGGGCAGGGGGTGGGTGTCGGGATGTGAATATCCAGTGAGATTAGTTTATGGTCTGATCTTACCAGTGAGGGATACACTTCTGGTCTGGAGCATAGAGTCCCCATGTTGGTGATGATCAGGTCCAGTATGTTTTCCCCTCTTGTGGGAGTGGTACCAAGTTGTTCCATAGCATTTGAGTTTATAAATTCTAGGAACCTTTGGGCTAGGGTGTTGGAGCTAGAGTAATGCTCCCAGTCTATGTTTGGGTAGTTGAAGTCACCCAATATAATGGTGTTTGGAGAGACCTTCATATTTTCCAGTGTTCTCAGAAAGGCCGAGTGGGGTTCCTGGGTTTGGGAGGGTGGTCTGTAGCAGGCTATAAACTGGAAGGCAGTTTTACCCACTGTTAGTTGCACATGGATAGTCTCTGATGCTTCGTGCTTTGCCACCAACCTGGAGGTGTGGGTATCTTTGATGAATATCGAAACTCCCCCTCCTTTTGTGGTTCGGTCCAGGTTTTGGGGCCAAAAAGCATGGTATGAGGTATAACCTGGTAGTGCTGGGGTGCTCTCGGGAGCCCTGAACCAGGTTTCTGTTACTGCACAGATATCGATGTTCTCCATGCTAAGGAGAGTTTCGAGTGCGTGCATCTTGAGGTTTAGACTTCTGGCGTTGAGTAGCATTACTCTTAGTTTCTTATCCCTTGTGATACCTATGGAGGTGGGTTTGTCTTTTGAGCCTTGCCTAAAAAAGGCACTATGGGGGTAGCAAGAGCCTTTGCCAATATCCAAAAGCCCATGAGGAGCTTTGTTTGATATAGATAGGTAGTTTGTTTCAGAGTAAGGGAAGTCTCTGGGACAGGAATCTATCCCTCCGGCATGTTCTGTTTATTGTGGTGACAAGATTTAGGTCCCTAGAGCATGTAGCTCAGAGGGATTGGGATTTCTTTAAGTGGAGCATGCCCAACAGCTCTGGGTTTGACATAGCTTTGTATGTTAGGCAGAGATCACCTCTGAGTAGGCGATTTGCGATGGAGTAAAGCTGGAGTTTTTTTAGACAGTCTGCGTAGGACATCTGTTTGAAGCCAGTAATCCTCTTTGTGAGGTATTTCTGCGGCCTTTCCAATTGCTGTAGATGTCTTGTGAGGTACATACCAAAAGGGGTGTTGTACTCTATAATGGGTCTAATGGGTGATGAGTAGAGGGGAACAATGACCTCTTTTTTTTCCTGGATGGGAACCCTTTTGTGATGAGGTGTGCCATGTAGAAGGATTTCCTGACTACTGTGGCAATGTGATTATCAAAGGAGAGACTACTGTCTACCTGTGTCCCAAGGTCTCTTATCACACTTTCAATGTTAAGTATACTACTGCCTATGTTGTAGTTCATGGGTACAGAGTTTTTTTGGTTACTGTAACACTTATATATATTTACCTGGTTTATTACTTTTCCTGTCAATGCTGAAAACAGGCCCCAGTATGCTCTACTACAAATTAAAAAAAAAAAAAAAGAAAAAAAAATTATAGAATGTGTGGTGGGTAAGATACTTCTAATTATCACTGAATGTGTGTATGTGTGTGTGTGTGTGTGTGTGTGTGTGTGTGTGTGTGTTCAACAGAATGAAGTGAAGATTATCTAAAGTGTCTTTTTTTCAAATGTCTGGTTTCCCATGGAAATGTAAGGATAGGCTTTGTATGATCCTTGCATATCAATAGCTTAGGAAACTACCCATGAACCTATGACAATTAGGTGTATCTTCATTGTCTTGTGTTTTACTTAACAAAGCTACATATAGATGTCTTTACCAAGGGTAGCATGCCTCTAACTATTGTTTTCTCACATCAGTTTCCATGAAATGCACTGCAGTTATGAGAAATATATGGCAGCAGTGTTACCTCATTTTAGTAGTCTCAAAATAGCACAATTTGTGTTACAGATATAAGTCATTACTAGGTCTTCTTGCATGGATGTGAAGGATTTTAAGTGCATGCTTAAGTAATGAATGGTGAGATGTTTTACGAACTTTTGCATTTGAAGTATGTATATATATATATATATATATATATATATATATATATATATATATATATATATATATATATTTTTTTTTTTGCTCTCTCTGTGTAGTAACTTCATAATTGTCTATGGTTTGAGCAATAGCAGAATCACACGCATCTACTACAGCTTTTGTAGGTGTTCCTGGGTTTTTGTGAATATTTCCTGATAAAGTAGATAGGAAAATCTCCTGTTAGTATCCTGTCAACAAAATCCTTAGTCAAGGACATGTCCAGTAGTAAAGTAAAGCATATACCAAATGTAAGAATCATTGTTTGGGGACTTAAACTTTTCAAGTCATGAAACACAACATGCCCATACACTTCAAGGACCAGAGGGTATGTAGAAACACAGAGGGTATGTTGAAACATTACTCTTTGATAGTTAAATGCTTCAGTTCCATAACAACTGTCATTAAAGTGGCTCAGTCAAAAGGGTTACTAGAATATAAGGGCGGAAGACAAGCCTTGGTAATGATTATTCAGCTTTATTAATAAAAATGAGGAATTTTTTTCAGCTCGTCATAAATATACTTAACAGTAACAATATGAAAATTAAGCTACTATAATTGACACAGCTTACTGTAGCACAAAATAGACCCCATTTGCATTTACAGAGACAGCAGAAGTGGCTACCCTTTTTGTAGCATCAACAATTTGTCTCTGCTGTGAAAGAAGTTATGTGTGACACTTCAGATCTGAATGATCCCTTTCCCAGCAATAAAAGGTGTTCTTGGTCAATAAAACATAATGAGAAAGTGTCTGTCTTGAGAGACAGCTGAAGAAAGTAGCAGTGAAAGATGGCAAGTTTTTTTTTTCTGGAACATTTGAAATGTGAGGAACTTCAATGTCTAAATTTAAAGGCTTTGTAACCCTTGGACTTATTGTAAGCAAATAAGAAGTCAAGTTGGAAATCACGGGATGTCACAGTAATTAAGAGCCAAACAACAGACAAAACAGGATTTAAAGATGTAGGAAAGAAAGATACTAGATTAAGAGGTTCAGCTATCAATCTAATAACCTACTGTCCTTCAAGATAATTGGTTGTCTTAGCCATGTGACTTAGTCATCCTAAAGGAAGATTTGTCCCAAATAAATAGCTGGTGCTAAAATCATGGTCTGAAACTAAATACCAAAAAATGCATTATTGTATCCTTTGGGAAATCATCTACCCTGAGGAACTAATACAGTGACAATACACCCCCTAAAATTTGACCTAATTGTTCAGGATCTGGGAATGTATGTGGACATTGACCTAACTGTCGACCAACAATTGTCCACTGTCGTGGACTACAGTGAGATAGGTTTGAGTTGGTCCATGTAGGACATGTTCCTTAGGCCTTCTGTCCTTTCAGTAAGGTATTTCTGTGGGCATTCCAGTTGTTGCATGTGTCTGGACAGATGCATGCCAAAGGGGGCGTTATATTCAATGACTGGCCTAAGAAGGGCTGAGTAAAGGACAACAATGGCATTCCTAGCTCTAGGCATAATCACTTTGTTTATACACTGTGCAACATACAAGGACTTTCTTACAATAAGCACATATTGGCCAAAAGTTAGGCCACTACCCACATAAGTTCTTATGTCCCGCACAACTGGTCACCTCTCACAGAAGCATAGCTGGTTCAAACAGCTGCTACAGTTTATACTCTGCCTGCATGGAGCACAATGGAGTTTATGTTTTAGTTAAACAAAAATATTTTTAAACTGTAACCAATTCGCTTGCTACAAATGTGGCAAACAGTTGGTAAAATTTATCCTCTCCCTGCATGCAAACTGCAGCACTCAGATTTTAAAGTTTTTCAGTCTTTGGTTTCATCTTTTTTTTTTTTTTTACTTTTAAGCTGTAGCAATTGCTACAGTTTATTTATTTATTTTTCATTTGTTGACTGGGAAAGTCTGACTAGGCTCCACAGAGCCTGTTTTCAGCAGACGCCTGGGGAGAAATGCTCCAGATGCATGTCTTTAGAATGTGTGAGAAAACCAGAGGACCTGGAGGAAACCTACGGAAGTGCAGGTAAAACTCCACACAGAAGGCACTCAGCCAGGAATCAAACCAGAAAACCTCTTGCTGTGAGGCGGCAACATTAACCACTGCACCACTGCACTGCCCCTTTAGTTTAGACAACACACAGAGTGCTACAGCATTCAGATTTGACCACAAATACAATATTGGCTTTTAAAAGCTGGTTTTGCATTACCTGAAGATTGGGATTGGCTAGTCAAGCCCCCATCACTTAGTACCTGGGCAGTTACCCCTCTCGCCCTGCCCTTGCTATACTACTGAGCTCTCAGAGGCATATTGTGAATGTGGTATTTCCCTGGGATAGATGACTTCCCAAAGGATACAAGCTTTTTTAGCTGAGTGAGGTCAACTGCAGAAGGCTTCTCCTTCCACCAGTTCTTCAAATATGGAATCAGGGCTTTTAGTCTGCCTTCATGCATAAAAGCTACATTCACTGCTCTGGTTTTCATCATTGACACAATGGCCTTCACATTAACAAAAAAATTATACCTTTCACATTCAGTGAGCTCTGATGAAAAGTTGAAGGATCCTGCCTTATTAGGAATCTTGACTCCATCTTTACCGCAATGTACACTAAATCACTAAGAAGTGGATCAGAAATGGAAACTTCCACATGGCTTAGTAAGAGATGGATAAAAATAAAATAACCCATACGCTGGGACAGGGCACTTCAGAGGGAGCATGGGCTAACCAAAATCTACCCCTAGCCCAACCCACCAATTTCCAACCTGTACACCCCAACCCAATCCAGTGTGAATCTGCTGACTCACACACATACAAAAAAAAGTGCTGGCGAATAAAATATAAAATAATAATTCGCTGCAATCTGTTACTGGCACTATGGCAACACTGAACGATAAGCAGACGAGGCGCGTCTACAAGCATGATAAGTAAACCATCGTCCATACAAAGCAGTGCATCGCCTTAACGCTAAACAGCTATTACCCACAATAATAACAAACATACCGAAATATGCAACACATCAGGAGGAAACAAATGCAGTGACCCATAGAACGTAACACTTCCCAAATGACAGCCAATCATTTGTCTTCAGATCCATAGAAAGTGATTATTTAACTCTTTTAGTTCCCTAACATCCTCTGTGTAAGATCCTTCTCCAGAAAGGAATCGGGTCTATATTATAACATCGAAGTCTTAAAACTTTGAATGTTATCATATTGACCCCTATTCAGCGAACGCTTGAAATAGCGAAGCTGCAGAACACCGAATATTTTCCTAGGGAAAGTATTTGGTGGGCCGTTTCTGCAGCTTCGCTATTTCCTTGACTGTGGTGCAAAGGTGATGGACTGGGTTAAGGTAAGTGTGCGTACGGACCAAGGTAAGGTGAGTGTGTCATAGTTAGGGACCTTAGGGATAGGGAGCGAGTAAGGTGAGTGTGCGATAGTTAGGGACCTTAGAGTTAGGGAGCGGGTAAGGAGAGTGTGCGATAGTTAGGGACCTTAGGCTTAGGGAGCAGGTAAGGTGAGTGTGCGATATTTAGGGACCTTAGGGTTAGGGAGCAGGTAAGGTGAGTGTGCGTTAGTTAGGGACCTTAGGGTTAGGGAGCGGGTAAGGTGAGTATGCGTTAGTTAGGGACCTTAGGGTTAGGGTTGGGTTAAGGTAAGTGGATAGCTAGTAGTGTATGCATGGTTTAGTGTAGGGTTCTGTGAAGTGTGTATGTGTGGGTTATGTATTTTGGTGTGCTTGTGCTGTGTGTGTGCATTCTCGGAACAGCAAATTTTTTCCCTTGGAAAAAATTCGCTGTTCTAAGCGTTCGAGTATATCACATTTCGAGATTCCAAGGTCAAGCTTATGGTGTTCGACATTTTGGAATTTCGATAATGTGATATAGACCCAAAGGAATCTTCTCCTGCTTCTCATGCAGAACTGGCGGTAATGATTTATTAGTGACAGGACCCTGAGCCACATGATTGCTGTCCATTTCAAATAACATGTTTCAAACACTCACCTGGTTAGCTAATTTTACCAAGTGAGTTAAACCCATTTTGCCTTTCTCCCTTTTGCATACTTGGAAGGTGTGCTCAGACTAGGTCTGTCCCATTTCTTATTATCCATCTGTGTTACGAAAGGTGATTGCACTACTCCCACAAAGGATCTTCTCTGATTAACATCCCAGTCCTGTAAAAAAGCATCTGCATCAGTGGGAGATTGAAATGAAAATTGCTGCATACCTTTTACTAACAACAGTGTGGGTAGGTATCTCAGGGAAACACCAAATCCTAGCTCCCAACTCATCACAAATAAGCAGCCACAGTTTTTCACTTTGCAAAAAATGGCACCATTGTAATCTGGGACTAATCTCACAACTGCTGAGCATCCTGTATAAACAGCCAAATCCCATTTTCAAGATCCTCTCTGAAATGTCTTGGGAGTGAGGAACTGTGTCTTCTGGCCATTAATCTATGGCCCTTTCAATGACAGGGGATTATTAACTTCAACAAAGTACAAAGTCCCTTCCTAATAAATCTTATTGGGTCCTAACCTTCCACTCTTTTCAGTAGCCCCAGCACACTAATGTTCTTCCATGTCACAAGATTCCCTATTTAACAAACTTTTCTTCAAGTTGCCAGGCCTATGCTTACAGTTATACCATTTCACTTGTATTGGCCGCCATATTGTCCTCTTGACATCACCTCTCCTGTTGCCGATTTATCTAGGCTCCATGCAGCTTGAACAGTCTCTGGTCGTGTTTAGCCATTTCTGCTTTATTGGAAGTAATATCCTCTGTGTTGGACTTCATTAGCAAATTAAGGGTATCTAGAGATCATTTGATCACAGTGATATCTACCCCTAAATCAAGCAAAGTGGTTGCCATCTTGAAGTGGAGAAATCAGGCCATGCAGGGATCCAAACCAATAATGAAAATAAAATAAAATACCAGATGAAACCACAGACTGAAAAACACTGTTGAACTTGATTTAAAATAATAAAAGTACATATGGCAGTGAGTTGTTTCTGATAAACTGTCACAAAACATGAGCTAAGCAAAGAAAAATTAAGCATACAGGAGAGAGGTCATGATTAAATCTGCCACTCCATGTGTATGTGCCTGGGCATGTCCCTTGATTAGATGCAGTATTTTCTGAAAACTACACTGTGTGTGAATATAAACAAAGGCATGGCATCTAGGTCCAAGGAAGTCCTTGTTTCACTGTATCCATCTTTAATCTGGCCTATCATTGAGTACAATGCCCCTTTTGGCATGTACCTAACTTAGAACATCTAACAACTGGAGTGTCCACAGAGGTTCCTCACTAAAATAATGTAGGGTGTAAATAATATGTGCTATGCAGACTGTCTCAAGGCCCTATCCCTGTATTCTGTTTCCCAGAGGCTTATTGAGGGGAGATCTATGTCTGGCATACAAGCCATTGTCAGACCCCACCCTGATGAACCTCCTGCATATCCACAAAACAAACAGCACCAGAATTACCAGTTCTGAAGACTTAAACCTTACCTGTGATATAAATAAGACCTACTGGATAAATAGGTATGCATCCCAGAGATTACTCTGTCTCTGAAACAGGCTCCACATCCATGCAGATTTCCTCCCTAACTCAATTCAGGTGTAGCATATACAATTTGATGGGGAACTGGAAATTAATCCCTGGTATAGGTACTATGGCAGGTTTAAATAATCTACTACATCCTGGACAAACTTCAACCCCAATCCCTGCTGCTACTATTGATAAAACCCCTGAATATGTTTCTGATAGTTTTAACCAATTCTTTACTGAGACAATTCAAGCCCTAGCTAGCCAACTACCTCCTAGCTCCCCTGGTCCTGAAAGTAGCACCCCTAGAAACCTACTTGCGTTCAGCTTCCAACCAGTCACCACTTCACTTATCCGTACCTTGATCAAAAAATTAAAACCCACTACACTTTCTGCTGATCAACTCCCTGCCGAGTACCTACAAAAATCAGCTGATGCTATTGCTTACCCCGTCTCAATACTAATCAATAAAACCATAGTAGAAGCTAAAATTCCCACCATCTGGAAAATATTCTATGTAATCCCACTTCACAAAGGAGGCAGCTCTACTGAATTCTCCAATTATAGGCCAATAGCTATACTCTCTCCACTTGCAAAGATTATGGAAAAATGTATTCATAGACAACTCATGCACCACCTAATCCAAAATCGCCTTATGGCAGACACTCAGCATGGCTTCCGTCCTCATCACAGCACTACTTTAGCCCTCCTAGCCTTTACTAACACCATAAACCATAATCACAACAATAATTATATATCCTCAGCCCTCTTTTTGGATCTTTCCAAGACATTCGATATGGTTGATCACCAACTTTTAATCCACACCCTGCAAACATTCTTTCTAGATACTGGACCCTCCAATGGTTTCGATCCTACCTGAATGGTCGACAGCAGGCTGTCCTCTGGCAGAACAAACTCTCTAACCTTCTACCTAACACCCTCGGAGTACCACAAGGCTCTATACTAGGGCCCTTGCTGTTCTCCATCTTCATTAACGACCTTTATACTGTCATCCAAAAAGTCAGCTGTATCCAATATGCTGATGACTCTACTCTGATTTGCTCAGCCACATCTCCAGTAGAGTTATGGTCAGCTACCCAGACCACCTTTAATACAATAGAAAACTGGCTTTCTGAACATCGTCTGATCCTAAATCCCCAAAAAACTAAAATGCTGTTATTTTCACCAACACGTAGGTCTACCGCTTTCACCTTTACCATAAAATCAAATGATGGCACAATAATCTCCCCTGACCCATCTACAAAACTATTAGGTGTCATCATAGACAATAATCTCAAATTTGACCTACATGTTAACCAAACTATCAAAACCATCAATAAAAACTAGGGTCACTTTACAGAATAAAAGCCTTCCTAACCCCTCCAGCTAAAATTGCCATAGCTCGCTCTCACCTTCTTTCAACCCTTCTGTATGCATCTCCTCTACTCCCGAATTTGAACAAGACTGTCCTTAACAAACTCTCAATTTGCTACAACCACATTGCCAGGTTTGCCACTGGGCTGCCTTTTAGGACACATCATTGCATCAATCTAAATCAGCTTGGTTGGCTTGAACTACCTAGCCTAATCCAGTATAACCAACTGATTATGGCCTATAAAATCCTCTATAATCCGGACAATACTCCTGCACTTAAAAATATTATCACCCCCTATAACAATCCTAGACCGCTTCGATCCTCTAACAAACTACTAATTCAGACTAGCAAAATTAATAACACAGCCGGTGATTCTCTCTTTGCAAACTCTGTAAGTAGATCCTGGAACTCTCTTCCAGCTGATATTACCTTACTTTCCACCTTAGGTCAATTTAAAACTAGACTCAGACAACATTTGTCACTTAACTGGCTATGTCAATGTATCAAGCCTGGCTAACTCGAATGTGTAAAAATCTGTTAACCAGTTTACTGTGTAATTTAATTTAATCCTGACTTGTGCTCAGGACTAACTGTAACCTGTGGAACTTGTTTAACTTGCTTACTTATGTAATCTCTGTAAATAGTCTGTTTGTAATATGTAATGCTGGTATTATGTAATGCTGTATCTGCTTACCCTTGGAGCTTTTCTCCCCGGGCCCCCGCTGAAAATGGACATGCATCCAGTCGGACTATCCCGGTCAACAAATGTAAAATAAAAAAATAAAATAAATAAATGTCTCTAAAGGACACAGGCAGCCTGTAAATGGTTTATCTCCCAGGCCCATGCTTACATTTAGCAATGGTAAGAGAACTTATCAGAGATTTGCAATGCATAGCTAGGCTAAAATAGGCCTTTCTGGTCGTTAGCCTAGTAAACAGCTAAGAACTTATGTATGCATGTATGTGTGTATACCTTTGTGTGGATACATATTTTGTGGTTATCTGACACAGAATCTAGATGTTATCTTTATTATCACTTTGTGTTATCTATCATAAAATCTGAACATCATTTATAAGAAGAGAAAAACGAGAAACATTACATACCACACACACACACACACACACACACACACACACACACACACACACACATTTTTCTTTTTCATCTGAGGGAGGTCTGTCATAGGTTTATACCATGATAAAGATCACTTGGGTCTTTACAAGCCTAGCCATACAACCCAACCCAGTTTTGCCTTTGAATTCCTTTGGTGCTTATATGGCGGGGTATGTTAGTAAATCAATAGCTAAGGATAATGTGAGTGTATGTTAGCTGGGGATTAATTTACTTACTGTCAACTTCTGTTTATTAGAGACATAAAAGCCAGAGCAGGAGTGAATTTGCAATTTCCCATCCAATGCTCAAGATTTCTTTTGAATGGGGTCAGGGATAAACTCTGCTTCATGTAGGTGGGGAGCTTATTCCATAGCGCAGGGATCCTTTGAGACACATAGTCCGTTCAGCATTTATTTATGTCACAGGCAAAGTTCAGGTCCTTGTTTCTAGTGTTTCTGGTGCTGTTTGTTTTGTAGATATGCAAGAGATCCATCAGAGGTGGATCTGAGGATGCCTTAGATGCTAGGCACAAATCATCTTTCAGTAACCTGTAGTAGACTGAGTACAGAGATAGGGTCTTAAGGGAATCTGTGTAGGACAAGGTATTCATACCCTGGATTCTCCTGGTGAGGAACATTTGAGGGCATTCCAACTATTTTAAGTACCTGGTTAGGTACATGCCAAAGGGGACATTGTACTCAATGATGGGTCTGATAAGGGCTGCGTAGAGTAATAAAATAACTTCCTTGGTATTACCCTGGCTTATAAGCTGGGCAACATAGAATGATTTTCTTACTATCCTGGCTACTTGTTTGTCAAAATACAGATTAATCTCAACATATGTTGCCAGATCCCTGTCAGGTTAACTCTTAAGAGCATTTTATCAATAGAACAATTAGCTTGGGGGGGACATTTCCCAAAGGGCACTATAATGCATTTCTTCACATTGAGTTTTAATCCATGGCTTTGTCACCAGTCATTCTCTCAAAAAAGATTCAGTCATCATGCTCTCACATGCCAACTGTTTAAGACGCCTATATTATACAAAAACAATTGTAAACATTTTTATCTAATCCAGAAGGTTTAGGAAGAAAATGAAAGACAAATCTGATATAACCTAGTATTGTGTTAATCCTGTCAACAAACAACAGAAGATAAATGGGCATCCTTGTATGGAATCTAAGAAATGTAAGCAAATTTGTAAAGACTTTCTTCAGAAACAGCAAAGTTCCCTAACGAGGACACTTACTTGTCTGATATTTTAGCCAAAGTTGCCTGCCAAACTCAAAATGGTGAGAAGATGAGAAGTCTGCTTAGCTATATATATATATATATATATATATATATATATATATATATATATATATATAGCTAGAAACGTCTGAGTTTTTTCATGCCTGTGTATCCCTCTTATACCAGTACATACTCTTGTGCTAAGGGTGGCTGTATGGTGTGCAAGGAAGGAACCCAAAGCTTTACAAATTGGCCTGATATCCGATCTTTGGCAGGATAGGTCCTGTTTAGTTGTAATTACTGGAACAGTAAAGTAATAAAGAAATATTTTACCTCTGCCTGTTGTGACCTAAAACAGACATTTTTTCAAATCCTTCAGACTTACCACCACTATTGTGCCTAGACATTTTCTGTGTGTAAAGTATTCCCCTCCTCAGCAACCAATTGTGTTGCACAATACAGGTAATGTATTCCCATGGAAAAAAGCAAACACTCTGACTTCACTTTGGTTTTACTGAAGGCTTGATAGTTTTCCCAAAACTTCTTTGTTAGCAGATGATATTGAAACATTAAAATGTTGTTTTTTTTTGCATTATAAATGTTGCACAGTGATAAACCTGAAGGGTTTAGGATTTATGGTATTGAACTGAGTAACCTACTGTACTGAATGCTGTGTTTTTTACAGGGAATTTCTAGCATAATAAAGTAGGTTCACAACACAAGAATAAACCACACTAACCTGAACTACATACTGTTCATGATCCAAAAGCTGAAACTGAAAATATCTATAGCAGAATAATGCTAGATTTAAGCCCCAAACCACAGTTATAAACAATGCAAAATGTATAACAATGTGTATATATGGTGCAATCTCACCTGTAACCCTGATACCCTGTTACTTAATTATTCCCACTCTGGGGGCTCACAGATTCTGTGAACTTTTGATGAAAGATCTAAAGCTGAAAACATGATGATAGGGTATCAGAAACTGATTAAATACAATGTAATCCTATAGAATATCATGAACAATTACTAAATACAATGTAATCCCATAGAGTACCAGGAAGAACTATTAAATTCAATGTAATCTTACAGAGTATCAGAAACAGTTACTAAATACATTGTAATCCTATGGAGTATCAGGAGCAACCACTAAATACAATGTAATCCTATAGAGTATCAAGAACAATTACTAAATGCAATGTAATCTTACAGAGTATCAGAAACAGTTACTAAACACCATGTAATCTCGCAGAGTATCAGGAACAATTACTAAATACAATGTAATCTTACAGAGTATCAGAAACAGTTACTAAATACAATGTAATCCTATAGAGTATCAGGAACAATTGCTAAATACAATGTAATCTTACAGAGTATCAGAAACAGTTACTAAATACAATGTAATCCCATAGAGTATCAGGAACAATTACTAAATACAATGTAATCTTACAGAGTATCAGAAAGAGTTACTAAATACAATGTAATCCTATAGAGTATCAGGAACAATTGCTAAATACAATGTAATCTTACAGAGTATCAGAAACAGTTACTAAATACAATGTAATCCCATAGAGTATCAGGAACAATTACTAAATACAATGTAATCTTACAGAGTATCAGAAAGAGTTACTAAATACAATGTAATCCTATAGAGTATCAGGGACAATTACTAAATACACTGTAATCCCATAGAGTATCAGGAACAACTACTAAATACAATGTAATCCTATAGAGTATCAGGAACAATTACTAAATGCAATGTATCCTTATAAAACTGATGCAAAAATAAGTGTGGGGTCTTGATTTCGAGTCATCTAATGGTTTAAAATGCTTGGCAGAACAGCATGACAGCCATAATGAAGGAAAAGGGAAGGCCAGCAGTAAAATGCAAGGTGAAAAAGTGGAAAGGATAAAACAAAGGGCTGTAAGACGTAATGCTTAACAGTGAGGGAAGAGACCTGTGAAATGTACTGAATATATTCTTTGTAGCTCACTGCCACAAGTAATCCTTTTGTAAACAATGACAGACTGAATTTATCAAGCCAATGGTAATGACACTCTGTGTGACGCAAATGCTCTGTGTTGGTGAACCCACTGCCGTTAAGTGGCAATATATCTTGTTATCACATGTACAGCACTGGATAAACAGCATCCTGCTTTACTGATGAATTACTGTGATCTGATGTCAGCTAGATGACAATATGCCATTACTCAATGGCAATACTTTTACAAGGACATGGCTGCCTCGTGAGAAACTAAAGAGATTTGATATGAACACATAATAGATCTGACAGCAAGTGATAGGACATGAAACAGCCTGTATTCCCTTGAGCAATGTTTAGAGTTAAATTTTTGTGGTATATAACTTTTCTTACAGTAACTAAAATACAGAATGATGCAAAGTCGGATGTGTGCACTTATATTTTATTTAATAGCATTGATGATCTGCAGGCCCCAAAAGTAGTTGTGGAGGAGTTTATTGAGTTATCTGACAATGACAGCATTTAAGGAGATGTCATACATATAAATCTGTGTCTTATTTTTTAATAAGTTTTTCTGTAGTTTTTCTTATACCTTGTGGCAGAAACAAGTTTACCTTGAGAGCTAAATATCTTTTAAAGAAGGGAAGTCATAAAAATGGGTCACATAACGATGCAACATGATTGACAAAGAAAAGGAAGAACGATTTGAGAGCTGGTTCCTGCTACCTTTGAAGCTGCGTTCATGTTTAGATGGAACAGGCACATAATCAGGTGAATTGCATACCTTGTTTGTATGACACATGCTAACTTCAAGTTGTTGATCAGGGTATTAACAAAAGTTTTTATTATTATTTTTTACACAGGGTTGTAATTATACTCCGCGGTGGTGGTGCTGCGGTAGCGTTGTCGCCTCACAGTAAGACACTGTCTGGTTCGATTCACAGCTAGAGCATCTTCTGCGTGGAGACATGCGTGAATGGGCGTACCTTCGTTGAAGGTTGTGCATCAGGGATGGTAACTCGACATGTAAAAATCAACTACCAATCATTAGCGGACCGGAGTTCCGCTGTGGCGACCCCTAACAGGGAAAAGCTGAAAGACACAAACAAACACAGGGTTGTAATTATGTACACAGTATATCAGTATTAACCCTACATCAGCTTAATGATGCAGCCTCCAAGATAAAAAATATTGTTTTATTTCACCGGTTTTGTGCAGTACACCCACGTTCTACATGCAACTATTGTTTCTGTAACAATGTTGCATCTGAAAAGCAGCCCTTTATGCCAGTCCACCTGTGCTTGGGTAGTTTAGCATTTTGTTCAGCTTACTTGTGATATTGGTAGCTAACACATTTTCTTTTCAGACAGTAATGAGAGCATTTCAGTTCTCCCCACAGTATAATGTTAGAATATTAAATGCTGCAATAACATAGATCAATGGCAAACTATGACAATCCATGTCAAATCCACATCACATATCAGAGGATACACATAAAGTTTAGGATTGTGGCAGATGTCAAACAAATTAATGGAGCAATTAATATCCTTACAAAGGTGAATACAGTCCAAATAATCGCACTTTATCCCAAAATGTGGCACTGAAGAGTAATGTAAATTAGGTCAGCATGTTGTATTTGCTGCTACTGATAAGCCAAAATAAAAAAGTATCCATTTGACCACAAATACCAGTGCGGTCAGCCAGTTCCATTGCATGTGCACAGACACACAGACACACACACGCAGGCATGCATATACACATATAAATACCACCTCACACACACACACACACACACACACACACACACACACACACACACACACACACACATACACACGCTTTACTGGAAAGACTCACCCAGACTCTGCTACAGTTTGCTGTGAGGGAAAGGTTAGTTTGCTTTTTATTTGTTGTATTTTGTATTACTTTATTGCCTTTTTCTATTTTGTATACTGTGATTTGTTTTCTTTACACTGTGTTTTACTTGTATTCTGCTTTTAACTGCATATTAAAACTTGAAAAGAGACCACAGCTCTGTCTCTTGTGAGTCAGACAGACTTATTTTCCACTCTCCCACCTGGTTACTGTTGTGTTCTTAAACACCATTGTCTTTCTAGTCATCTGCCCCTTATGTTAAGTTGATCACATATCGCATTTCCTCTCTACTTTTACTGGCTGGTGTGAGTAAGCACAAAATTATCATTTTGTGAAATCACTCCCCTTCAACTATTTACATTTATTTGCCATCCTACTGTATTCCATAGTACCAGAATACAAAAGTCACCAGCCCCTTTCAATCTATCTTACTGTTTTAAAAATAGTGACTCTCCACTAAAACCTAACTTTTTAGGCAGGTAAAACTTGTTACCTACTTTCACATCTAACTCCTGTAGTGCGCACTGCAGTGTTTAGGATAAACCATTTTTTTTCATCTTACCGTTAAGCATCTATTGCAAGACCACCAATTATTGGAGAGCCCACATTTTGCCTCTTAGTAGTCATCTTTGGATTAATGCTTCTGTTTTCTCCTGGTGAGAGAAGGAGTGCAGTTACATTATTTCCTGGAGACTGCTGATCACCAGAAAGCTTAACAACTGCTCTATAGGTGACAGCATGGAATCTGTGCTTATATTCTGATCCTGGTGAGAGTAGGAGCAGAGTGCATTGATTCCTGACTCTTTCTGGTTGGAGAGTGAGTGTCTGTGCTTAACGTACCTGACTGGTCTGGTTGCTATTTGAGGCATCTACCAGAAAAAGGCTACAAGCCTGCAGACACTTGCATTATCTGGGACAAGACTGTGGATCACCAAACAGGCTGTGGCCTGCTTCTCTTCTTGGGATTGGGGCTAACATTTTGCTTCTGGTGAGAGAAGAAGCCAAGGAGTATTGTATCCCAACAGAGTGAAGCTGTCCTGAGACCAGCATTAGTAGTAGCCAGGCAGTAGCCATTCATATGACTCCCCACTTTTCATCATTCTTGACAAGCTAATTCTTTATTTTTCAGTAAGTACTGTTTGATTTCTTTCTAACTTCAGAATATCTGCCTAAATACTTCATCCTTAAATTTTCAGGGTCTATGTATTAGTTTCCCCTCAAGTGCTTGGCAGTGCTCTGTACAGACTCAGACACCTTGAGTGACATTTTTCCTGTAAAAGGACTATATAAGGAAACAGCTCCATTACTTAGTAATAATGACCATCCCTCCTGGCATGTCTAAAGGTCAGTTCCCTGTGCTTTCTCCTATCAACCTGGTGAACTTGGGCATTCTGAGGCAGTGTAGCAACTGCCTCATGTACACAGACAACCCTCTCCTCTTAACTCCCAACACTCAGACTTGTGAGAGATGCACTTACATATCCAAACTGGAAGCCATGCACTCTCAAGCCAAGACCAGAATAGCTGGTGAAGAGGAGAAGGTCACCACCTGCACCACACCACAAGCAACACATAGCCCTCCAGAACACCCACCATCACAGCTCTCACATAAAAACACAAACCACACACCCACCTTCACAGAGGGCCTCAATAGAAATATACCCAAACAGCAGAGACCTCCAAGGCAAAAATGCACTCAACCACAACACAGCACAAACCACAAGATACATAGCTCACCTACACAGTGTGCCCCTCAACCTAAGCCCCTAAGGCAAAACAGCTTGCCCAATACACTAATCATATGTGACTCGATAGTGAGACACACTGATGTCCCACTCACTAGGTTGAATAACGAAAAGGTAACAGTCAGCTGTCTATCAGGTGCCAGAATCCAACACATGACACATGCACTCAGGTCACTCCACAACAAGTACAAGTATGACTCTGTCATTATCCATGGGGGTGTGAATGACCTGAGACACACCTCCCTGGACTACATGAAAAGAGATATGGAGGAGCTCTCAGGTTATGTGGCCCAGGCAGGTATGACCGTAACCCTAAGCAGTATCCTACCATCACCCAGAATGAAACTGCAGTATAAGTAGAAAATAATTGACTTCAACAATTGGCTAAGTTTCTGGTGTCATTCTAAAGGGATCCAGTATACGTCTGCTTGGAATGACATGACTGACATACCTCAATGTTTTGCCAGAGATGGCCTGCATCTGTCACCCCTGGGCTTCTGGATACTGGCTGAAGTTCTTGCCACTCCTGTAGTGCCTTTTTAGGCAATATTCCAAAGATCAAATTGCCACCATAACAGCAATAAATAAATGCAATCTGAGAGTCATGCTGCTCAATGCTAGAAGTCTAAATCTCAAGATGCACTTGCTCAAAGCACTCCTCAAAATGGAGAAAATCGACATTTATGCTGTAACGGAGATCTGGTTTAAAGCAGCAGAAAGCACCCCTGTGCTACCAGGCTATAATTCATTCCACACCTTTCGGCCCCAGAACATGGACCGAAGCTCCAAAGGTGGTGGTGTCTCATAAAGGATATGCACACCTCCAGACTAGTAACCTAGCATAATGCATCTGAGATACTTCAGGTACAACTAACATTGGGTAAGATGGCCATTCAGGTTGTAGCCTGCTATAGGTCCCCAACCATGTCCCAAGACTCTCACTCCATGTTCTGAAACACCTTGGAAACTATTAGGTTCCAACCCAACACTTTCATACTAGGTGACTTCCACTACCCCTCCATCAACTGGGAAAACTACTCATGCACCAATATACTGGCCCAACACTTCCTGGAATTCATCATTTCCATTTACCCCCACTAAAGAAAACAGCATTTTTGACCTGGTTATTACTGACATGGGCAACCATTGCTCTAAACCAATAATCAATTCCTCCCCAGTTAGATCCGATGACAAACTAATCACCATGGAAAGCCACATCTCACCCACACCCCCACCAAAAGAAACCACCATGAAAAACTTCTGCAAAGCTGACTTTGGGATCCTAAAAACAGAGGTGGCTAACTTCACAGCACTCATGTCAATGGAAAATAGATGCATGACTGCCAAATCATACACCAATGCACTGTACAAACACTTACATAAATGCATAGAACTAGCCATACCCAACAGATACAAGACAATCTCCTCCAAAAAAAAAAGAAGCCAATCTGGTGGTCCCCTGCCATTAGTGAACTCTACAATAGAAGGAAGAAACTGTTGCAGAAAAAGGTGAAGTCCCAAGACTGGAATAACTCCCTCATTAGCCTCAACAAAAAGTTGAGCTCCCTCATCAAAACCTATAAAGCCAGCTATGAAGGCAGAATTGCGGCAGACAATAAAAACAACCACAAAACCTTTTATAGTTATATCAAGAATCTTCATGGCAATACCCAGGTTTGCTCTGAGTTACTGCACAATGGTACCACCTATACTGAGCTAACAGATATTGCCAACATACTGGCCGACAGATTCAGTGTCAGCTTTACTGCTCTCTCCCCCCTAAAGGACCAATCACAATACCAGAGGAATGTCAGGCACCCAGCATTACTGCAGCACAGGATGTGTTCTACATGAACTACAAAGTGAACTGGCACCACATCTGTGTGCCCTGTTCAATCACAGCCTCACCTCAGGCTTTGTCCCTACCGAATGGCACTTTGCTACATTCATCCCTCTCCATAAAGGGGGAGCGACTACAGACCCTGGGAATTATTGCCCCATTAGCCTGATGAGTCTGATATGTAAGGCTATGGAGCACATCATCATGTATCTAATTAACAAGGATATAGGGAATCTCCAAACTCTGGATCCCACGCAATTTGGTTTTATGAAAGGTAGATCATGCCTGCTCAACCTGGTTGACTTCTTTGAGTCAATCACCAGAGCTGTGGATGAAGTCAAGGCAGTTCATACAGCCTACCTCAATCTGGCCAAGGCCGTTGATACCATTCCCCACTCAGGAATTATTCATAAACTCACCAAACTAACTATAAACTGCTATATCTCTAGGTGGGTTGCAAATTAGCTCACAGATAGAACCCACAGTGTGAAAGTAGCGGACTCCAAATCTGACTGCTGACCTGTCACAAGTGGAGTCCCACATGGATCAGTCCTGGGTCCTCTCCTGTTTGGCATCTACTTCTCAGAAGTCCAGGCCAACATGAAGGGACTCCAGCTGACCAAGTTCACATATGACTGCAAGCTGGGAGCCATTATTAACTCCCCAAGTGATGTAGACATCCTACAGAAAGGCCTCACTGAGACTAATGGTTGGTGTCGAAACCATGGCTTTAAGCTTAATGCCAAAAAATGTGTCGTCATCCCCTTTGGGAAAACCTCAATTTCCACTAATTACCACATTGATGGGAGTCCACTGAACACTGAAGGCATTATAACAGATCTGGGGACACAGGTTGACAGCAACCTCTCCTTCGACCACCATATTGCCACTGTGGTCAGAAAGTCCTTCTGTGTGGCACATCTCATTACCAAGGGTTTTGGATCCAGGAAGAAAGAGGTCATCATCTCTCTCTACTCTTCCCTCATTAGGCCAATCCTCGAGAGTACCTCACTAGACACATGCAACAGCTGGAAAGGCCACAAAAGTACCTCATGAAGAGGATCATAGGCCTTAAACACATGTCCGACATGGACAGACTCAAAAAACTCCAGCTATTCTCTGTCTCATATCGTCTACTAAGAGGCGATCTCTGCTTGACTTACAAACCCATGTCTGGCCCAGCTCTGTTAGAAATACTGTATCTAAAGATATCCCAATTCCTCCACACCACACGTTCCAGAGACCTCAACCTCATTACCACAATCAACAGAACATGCTGGAGGGAGAGGTTCATAACCCAGAAACTACCCATGCTCTGGAATAGACTTCCCATACATGTCAAGCAGAGCACCTCACTGTACCTCTTCAAGAGAAATCTTGATGAATGGATGGGAAATAGAAAGTTCACCCCAGGGATCACCTCAGTGGCTCTATTTGATAGAGGCACTGGGAACTAACGTTGTGAGGCACGATGCCAGGACACTTCTATGGGCTAGGCTTGTAAAGGTGCAGGGCCATTAGCCTAGTACACAGTTATGAACCTATGAGCACACACACACACACACACACACACACACACACACACACACACACACACACACGCGCACACGCACGTGCATATACACATATAAACACCCTCACACACATACAAGCCCAGGCAAACGCACACATTAATACACATGCACACAAATATACAAACACACAGTTGCACACATATATAAACATGCATACATATATGCACACATAGAAATAAACACACACATGCACACACACACACACACACACACACACACACACACACACACACACACACACACACACACACACACACACACACACACACACACACACACACATCTAGAGCTACATATACCAATACTAAATCCCTGACAGTCTGAGAAGGTGATACAGATTTCTACTCATGTACACATTAATCCAGGCTACTCAGGGCTGAGGTTTCTAACACATGCTAAAATCTGTTATTTCTAAGTGCTTAAGAGGATACCAACTCTCACAAAGAAAGCTCTGGAAAACTCAGTTTTGCAGGCTTAATCTGAATATGTTGCATTCCTTACATTCTTTTCTTTAGATTTTTTTAAAGAGTAACCTTTACAGATAATAAACATGCTGTCTGCTACGAACATTTCATAGACTGACAGTCTCGCTTTCTGAACCATGATCTGACTATCCCTTCTAATCAAATCATGTTAAACTGACAACTTTTTCACATTTGCACTTTGTCTGACAACGCTTTCTGACTTCAAAAGGGCAAATCCAGCAGGTAAGCAAAGAGTTGTGAATCAGACACGAATTTGAGCATGAGGTAGAAGAGACTGAAAGTTCATTAGTGATGGGGATATGCAGTTTGATAAACATAACCATATTCTTAACAGCAAAATCTTGTCTATGGCACCCCCAGAGATGAATGCACTGGTATCACCCACTTACTCTCCCTTCTTCCATATGACTCCTACTCATTCTGGACCAACTATTTTAAACTGTCACTGAAGCCACAGTCATGCCTGTTTGCCACAGAGATGGTTAATCCTTATCTATTCTAATTGACTGCAGTATCCAGACAACAGCAAATAAAGTCCAGTTCCTGTCCATACAACAATACCTTACAGCAGGACAGCCAGTTGAAAGCAATATGACAAATTGGCACCAGAAGTTGAACTAGAGGCTAAAACAGAATCTTTAATGTGAGGTGCATTGACTTCAGAGATGAATATATTAATTTGGGGTGTTAGGTGGATGCAGTCCCTAATAGGAGCTATGGGGAGCTTTCCTCCTCCCACAAAATGTAATTTTGTAGTTTACTGTCCATGTTAAAGTGTATATGAGGCTGATACTTTCAGAAGGAAGTTGTAAATCTGCAGCTTAGCTGTTCACTCTTTGATCTGAGAGCTGTCATGTGCACCGTGACCTTTGAGCTGTCATGTGGAATATGACCTTTGTGCTTCCAATATCCTTCATTAACAGTTCACTGTGAATCACACCTTTTTTGATCCTTCAGATGTACAGAGAATCAGGACTGAAAATGCATTTGGATACATTCTGCTGTCTCTGACATTTGAATACAGAAATTTGCAACTATGCACCATTAGACCTAGATATGCCATCAGTCCTGGGTTTGATTCCCAAACCCTAAACATGCATAACTTATAACTTTCATTAAGTGACTTAACCAGTCATTTTCAAAGAAAAAGGGCACTAGTTGTCCAATAGAATTACTTTATACAGTTCTGGTTTAATTACATTTTTTAATTACTATTATTAAGTGGCTATTTATTCAGGCACCTATGCTGTGATTTACATATTTCATATTTCTCAACTGTCAACATTTTTGCAAAATCTCCAGATGTTTGCTTATATTTTTGATCAGTTCCTCATAAAATTTGTCTGGCAAATCAATGAGAGCTGAAGTCAATAAATAATGACATACATTTGAGTTTCAGACTTCATATCTTTCAGAAATGCATACTAACCCAAAACCTATAGTTTTAGCAACTTTCTGATTTTATAAGAGCAATATGTAACACCTGTCCCTAAATTTGGACCTTTGTCACCCCCAGTATTTTAGGCTGTGTCTATATTTTTTTGCACAAAGGTTGATGGGGTATGATATCTAGCAGTCCGCTGCACAGGTTGTAAGCCTTAAAGCAGTACAATGACACAGAATATGAAAGTATTGCAACACAACTGCTGAACTGAACATTTGGTACAGAATGATCTGTTCTGCATTCTGGTACAGCCCATCAAAACATTTCTCAATTCACTGTGTTTGCAAGTCAAAAAATTACTTTTCTACTTGTATTTCAATGTGAAGGCATGCTTAACATCCACAGTCCTCACAGATGACTGCCCTGAACTGCAGTCATGTCAGGCCATCAAAATAAATGTGTTTTGTTAACCAAAGCATTTCCCATAGGCAAGCAATTCTCTTCTTAGTAATGACCTGAGCTCAGTAAAGTAGGACGCTTTACCCATGATCTTATATTGTGCTTGTTATGGCATAACTGTATTCAGCCTTATGTCTTCACATTTATTTTATTTCATTTTATTTTTATTTATTCATTTATTTATTTTGTGCCTTAACTACTATCTTGACTGGACTCCTACATGGGCTATTTCTAAGAGGCTTGCCATTAGCAGCAATAACAACCTTGAACCAATACGGTTTCCTTGATCCCCTGTCTTCTAACAACCTTGAACCAATAAGGTTTCCTTGATCCCCTGTCTTCTAACAACCTTGAACCAATAAGGTTTCCTTGATCCCCTGTCTTCTAACAACCTTGAACCAATAAGGTTTCCTTGATCCCCTGTCTTCTAACAACCTTGAACCAATAAGGTTTCCTTGATCCCCTGTCTTCTAACAACCTTGAACCAATAAGGTTTCCTTGATCCCCTGTCTTCTACATCCCCAATCTAAATAGATGAAGCTAAGAATTGGTAAATATGATAAACTATTCGATGCTCACAGGAGAGACCAAAGAATGTAAAGAAAGGTGTATGGGGGGTAGTTCTTGCCAAATACAGGTCCACTGATGGTGAATCTGTGATCCTTGTGATGAAATGAGGCAGAAAAGGTTGATGAATTCCATTTGATACTAGCTTATAAAAGGATGACCAACAGAAAAGGTGACTGAGGCAGAGAGAGGTTAAGTTACTTTCCTGGGGAGTTATATTATGATTACCTTTCTACAGCTACTTACGAGAAGTTGCAGTTCTGATACTAAAAGTCCTGATAATCTAAAAAATAAAATATGATTCCTGAAAAAAAAAAAAAACAAAAATCGAATATGTGTGTGTGTGTGTGTGTGTGAGTGTGTGTGTGTTGGGGGGGGGGCTTTGCACTTTGCATCCCCTAATGTGAGATGAGGTTGCACCGCCATACCTCTAGTTCTTCATCATGATGATCATCATCATCATCAGCCCCACACTTTTCCCATTATCTACAAGGGGTCGGGGTGTCATGTGAATTGTTGCCATCTTTCTCGATTCTCTGCCACTCTCCTACCTTCTTTGAAAGTCATGCCTAACTGTCGCAGGTCTTCTCTCACACACCCATCAATCTCTTTGCCAGAAACCCTAATTTCCTTTGCCTTCTTCCTGTCTGTCCCACATCTTCTTCACCAAATTGTTTTCTGATTTTCTGCACATCTGTCTGAACCACAGAAATCTGCTCATGTTGACCGTCTATATGATTGGAGCTACTTTGGCTTCTGATGTAGTCATTTCTTCATCTCTCCCACAGTGTGCATCCTTCCACCCATCTCAGGTACTTCATTTCCGTCACCTGTAGCGTCCTCGTCTGCTCTACCTGTACTGCCCATGCTTCTGTACCATACAGTAGTTGCACCTTATGTTTCAGCTTCTTTGGCATTCTTCTGTCATACACTACCCCAACATTCAGTTAGCTGCAGCCCCTCTTATTTTAGCTTTAACCCCCTCATTCAGACATCCCTTTTCCTAAGCCACCCCTCCCAGGTATTTGAAGTTGTTAATCTGCACTATTATTTTCACTTCTATCACATTTTTCAGCTTCTTCTGATTTCCACCATTTGTTGTGATTACATCTGTTGTAACCTTACTCAGTTACATCCCAAGTATCTTTAGTTTTGCATTCCATTCCCTTATAATTTGCTGATGTTCTTGCTCAGAGTCTACCTGCAATACCACACCTGCATAGATCTATGTTTACCCATCAGACAGCACATTCCTCGAATGGCCTTTCAACTTAAGCATATAATCAAAAGTTCTTTTCAAGGAAAGGCCATATGATCGTAAAAAATATCATCCAACGATCATAGCTGCCCAGCATTAAAAAATGGCATGAAGAACCTACTTATCAGTAATGTAGGGCTAAGGAAATCTGTACTTTCCCCACTGTAGTGCAGTGTTGGAGTTGACACATATAATTAGCAGGGTAGTGTGTGGGTCACAGACCCCCACATGAGAAGGATTCAGTGAACACTGGACCCTGTTTATGTGGGGAACCTGTGCCCCCATACCCTCCTAATTATATATACCAACTCTGAGATTGCACTACAGTGGGAGAAGGGCAGATTTCCTTATCCCTATGTTACCAATAAGCATAGTATGCCCTTCATGCCATTTTCTTTATGTTGGCCAGCTATGATTGTTAGATGTAATTATTTATGATCATATGGCCTTTTGTTGAAAGGCATGTTCAATGTTATGGTCTTTCGGAGAATATGCCATTTAATTGCTAAACATAGACTCCATCTGCATACAGTAACTTTGTTGATCTGTCCCTCCAACCTGTTTGCTGATGCAATCCATCCCTAGTATGAACAGCAGTGGGCTGAGAGCTGAATCCTGATAAACACCCACTCCCACTGGGACCCCTCTGTGAGACTGACTCTTAATCATACTTGAGTCATTGGGTCCTCATACATAGCCTACAATAATTCTACCAATGTTTCTGGGACTTCAGACCACCACAGGAAAGCACAAATCAGGTTTCTTTGGACCTTGTCGTATGCTTTCTTCAAGTCTAGAGATGCCCAGTTAGACTCTTTCCTCATCTCTAGCTTCTTCTCAACTATCTGTCTCACTGCAAACATTTGGTTGATTGGATGTGCTTCATCCTGATCTGAATCTGAAATGTTCATTGCCCATCTCACTTTATGTATTCTGTGTATTCTTTTATCAATCACACTCCCCAGAATTGTTATGCAGCATGACAGGAGTTTGACAGCTGCATATTGCCCAAAGTTGTGGATGCCCCCTTTGTTTTTGTACACTGGCAGTAATGTGCTTATTCTCCAGTCATCTGGGATATGCCTCTCTGTCCATGCTGCTATGAGCACGCTCAGAAACCATTTCTACCCTATCTAACCCAAAATCCTGATTATTTTTTTATTTTTGTTTTTCCTTTTGTTGGCTGGGTTAGTCCCACTAGGCTAGCAGCCTCTTTTCAGGAAAGACTCAAGGTGGTACATATACACTGCTAGGGGAAATTTGACCAGGGCATCTGAGAATTTCCCCTAATTATCATTGTTGTGAGTGGGACCAAATTTGCAGAAGCACTTCCTGTTTCCATTCCAGGTGCAGTGACAGCCCATAGAAACAGGGAGGCAGATAGAGACAAGAGAATGATGAACAGGTGAGAGAAATGGAGGAGAAAGTAAATATCGAGACCAAAGAATGTGTGCAGGATTCTGAGGAGATGTTTCAAAGAAATCTCTTTGATGGAGATGAGTCTGTAAATGGTGGATGCATAATTATGGACCTCCAGTTAGGAGGGTTGTGGGATGATTTATTACAAAAAAAAAAAACAACGGTAATGTACAGTGAGCCAGGAAATTAAGGGTATGTCTCCTGGTGGGACATTATGGAAAAAATACAAAAGGATGACACATTTGCAAAGAGGCAATCCTGAAGAATCGTGGTGATATAGAAAAGAAAGCATATGCAGGGAAAGTAAAAGAATACGTAAGGGGAGTAGCAGAAAAGAAGGAGACAATGAAGAATGGAAATACGCAGTAAGGATTCAACATAATGAATACAAAGAAATGGACAGTTATGAAGTCTGGGACAATTTAATAGTTCCTTTGGGTGTAAAAGCACATGATGTAAAAGCATTTATTTTTATTAACAAATAGACATTTTATGACATTATATTTTAGTCATTTTTTTTTAATAGAAATTTTTTTGAGAATATGAAAAGAAGGAAAGACTAACCCATGGAACCTTTATCTGATAAAAGCATTTAACAGGGAAACAAAACAGAAAAGTCATGTACAATTTCGAACAGGGGAATAAAGAGAGACTTTGAAAGGATATTTGAAAACTTTGTGCAAAGTAGTACTGGGCATTGCAAACATTTATGGCAAATGAGTTTATGGACTGGTGGTTGGGACTGTAATAATGTGTTAAAAATAGAAAGAGAAAAAATATTAGGGTTGGGAGGGTGGCCTAACGGTTAAGATGTTTGCCTTACAAACAAAAGGTGTGGGATTTGAGTCTCACAAGGGATAATTGGCTAGGCTTACAATGACTCACAAGGGCAGTTAGCCCCATACTAACCTATGAACCTATTATACATATACCAAGCATAATAAGGAAAAGGGGTTTCCTAAAATACTAAAGACAACCAAAACATTTTATGTAGAAAAGGACATCTGATAAGTAACTGTCACAAAATAAAATGTTATATTTGTGAGGAAATGGGACATGATGCAAAAATGAGAAATAAAATGTTATAAATGTAACAAAATTGCACATTTATGGATGGATTGCAAAAATGAAGATAAGAGACAGAAGACAGAAAAAGAAACAGAAGAAAATGAACAAGCAGAAGACTTTTTAGAGGTAGTAGAAACAGAATAAAAATTAGATGAGAAAAAATAATAAAGAGGACATAGAAGAACTTTCTGAAATAAGTGATGAAGAAGGCATTAATTGGGATTTAGTAAAATAAAAAAAAGAATTCTATTGGTAAAGGAGTAAATGACAGAAAAAGAAAATTTAAAGGGATAAGTACAAAAGGAAAAAAGAATGGAAATGGATGAAAAAGTATAAATAGAGCTAATGACTGCAAGTTAGTATATATTAGTTAAAGTGTTTGATTCATAGACAGAAGGTACAGTGTTTGATTCTCACCTTTGGAAAAGAAACTGACAAGGTTTAGAATGGCCTGTTAAGAAAGCTAGCCATGTAATTAGCTATGAACTTATGAAACCATGAGGTAAAGAGAAAATGAATTTTTGGAGTGCTTTTTTAAATGTGAATAGTATTAAGAATATTGTAACAAAAAATAGGGATTTCTGAGTGGTGTAATACAGGTGAAGTAGATGCAAGTATATTAGAAGATACAATATTTTAACAAATAAAGAAAAATAGCAAACAGAAAAAACTATGAGGGGAAAGATAATCTGGAATTTGAAAAATGAGAGATGTTCTGGAATAGTCATATTATGTAGGAATACAGTAAAGATAATAGATGTAACTTTAGCAAAAATGGGAAGACTAACCATCGTAGATTTAAAACGGAAAGAACAAGTGTATATTATAACTATTATATGCTTATACTAAAGAAAGGGAAAGCTTATTTCATCAGATTTTAGACTATGTAGTGCTAAATATGAATATTATAATAACAGCAGACTTTAACCGTGATTTAAGAGGCAAGTGAAAAAGAAAGGAAATGATCTAAGAACAATGTTAGATTTTATAAGATGTAGTAAGCTAAAACTTTAGTAGTGGTGCTGCGGTAGCATTGTCACCTCACAGCAAGACGTTGTCCCATTCGATTCTCAGCTAGAGCGTCTTCTGTGTGGAGGCATGCGTGAATGGGCGTGCCTTCACTAAAGGTTGTGCGCCAGGGCTGGTAACTCGGCACGTAAAAATCCACTACCAAACATTAGCAGACTGGAGTTCCGCTGTGGCGGACCCTAACCAGGATAAGCCGAAAGACACAACAAAAAGTAAGCTAAAACTTTAGTACAAACATTCACAGACTTATAAAAGGTGTATATACAGAACTGATTTATTTTGTAGTATCAGAATAGCTGGGTAACTACAGCAGAGATGGCATCTGGACAGAGGAAGGAGGACAAGGAGACCTGGTGGTGGAATGAGGAAGCACAGGAGAGTATACAGAGAAAGAGGTTGGCAAAGAAAAAGGATTGTCAGAGAGATGAAGAACGTAGACAAGCGTATAAGGAGATGAGGTGCATGACAAAGAGAGAGGTGGCGAAGGCTAAGGATAAGGCATATGAAGAGTTGCATGAAAGGTTGGACACTAAAGAGGGAGAAAAGGACCTGTACTTATTGGCTAGACAGAGGGACCGAGCTGGGAAAGATGTGCAGCAGGTAAAGGTGATAAAGGATAATGAGGGAAACATACACACAAGTGAGGAGAGTGTGTTGAGGAGATGGAAAGAGTACTTTGAGGGGTTGATGAATGAAGAGAATGAGAGGGAGAGAAGGTTGGATGATGTGGGGATAGTGAATCAGGAAGTGCAATAGATTAGCAAGGATGAAGTAAGGATAGCTATGAAGAGAATGAAGAATGGAAAGGCTGTTGGTCCAGATGACATACCTGTGGAAGCATGGAGGTGTTTAGGAGAAATGGCAGTGGAGTTTTTAACCAGATTGTTTAATGAAATCGTGAAAAGTCAGAGGATGCCTGAGGAGTGGAGAAAAAGTGTTTTGGTACCGATTTTTAAGAGTAAGGGTGATGTGCAGAGCTGTAGTAACTACAGAGGGATAAAACTGATCAGTCACAGCATGAAATTATGGGAAAGAGTAGTGGAAGCTAGGTTAAGAAGGGACGTGATGATTAGTGATCAGCAGTATGATTTCATGCTGGGAAAGAGCACTACAGATGCGATTTTTGCTCTGAGAGTGTTGATGGAGAAGTATAGAGAAGGTCAAAAGGAGTTGCATTGTGTCTTTGTGGACTTAGAGAAAGCAAATGACAGGGTGCCTAGAGAGGAGTTGTGGTATTGTATGAGGAAGTTGGGATTGGCAGAGAAGTATGTAAGAGTTGTACAGGATATGTACAAGGGTAGTGTGACAGCGATGAGATCTGCAGTGGGAGTGATAGATGCATTTTAGGTGGAGGTGGGATTACATCAAGGATCAACTCTGAGCCCTTTCTTATTTGCACTGGTGATGGACAAGTTGACAGACAAGATCAGACAGGAGTCCCCGTAGACTATGATGTTTGCAGATGCCATTGTGATATGTAGTGAGAACAGGGAATAGGTTGAGGAAATCCTGGAGAGGTGGAGATATGTTCTAGAGAGGAGAGGAATGAAGGTCAGCAGGACTAAGACAGAATATATGTGTGTCAATGAAAGGGAAGATAGAGAAATGGTGAGGATGCAGGGAGTAGGGTTGGCTAAGGTGGATGAGTTTAAATACTTGGGATCAACAGTTCAGAGTAATGGTGAGTGTGGAAGAGAGGTGAAGAAGAGAGTACAGGCAGGGTGGAGTGGGTGGAGAAGAGTGTCAGGAGTGATTTGTGACAGACGAGTACCAGTAAGAATGAAAAGGAAGGCCTACAAAAGGGTAGTGAGACCAGCTATGTTATATGGGTTGGAGATGGTGGCATTGACAAAAAGGCAGGTGTCAGAGCTGGATGTGGCAGAGTTAAAGATGTTAAGATTTGCACTGGGTATGACAAGGGTGGACAGGATTAGGAATCAGTATATTAGAGGGTCAACTGAGGTTGGATGGTTTGGAGACAAAGTCAGAGAGGCAAGATTGCTTTGGTTTGGACATGTGCTGAGGAGGGATGCTGTGTATACTGGGAAAAAGATGCTAAGGATGAAGCTACCAGGTAACAGGAAAAGAGGAAGGCCTAAGATAAGGTTTATGGATGTGGTGAGAGGACATGCAGGTGGTTGGTGTGACAGAGCAAGATGCAGAGGACAGGAAGAAATGGAAACAGATGATCCACTGTGGAAACCCCTAACCGGGAAAGTCCGAAAGAAGAAGAAGAAGGTTTATTTATAGGAGAAGGAGATGGAAGTTGAAACAGGATTTTCTAATCATCTTGCAAAATGGCTAGAGATAAAGGAAAACAATGATTACATAAAAATAAAGGAATAAAAAGGATAAATGAGAAAACATGGAATGAAGAGGAAAGAGATTAGTAATATAGTTATGGAAAGAGCACATTACAATGAGAACATTTTATAAAAATTGATCTGAATGATGGATGATATTTAAGGAAAAATATAAAAAAAATGTTTTACAGTGGCAATATGATATGAGAAAAGTAGAGAAAGAAAAAAGAACACAAAAATATATTGCAAGATTTAGAACACAATGATAGAAAGTAATTTGACAAAGGAAAAAGTATATGAAAGAAATGAAAAAAATACAAGAATTGTTGTATAAGCAAAACTATTTTTACAAGGAGAAAGAGAAGAACTATCAAGTTACTTAAGCAACTTAGTAAAAGAAGATGGTAGTATAATGAGACAAATAAAAAATGGGAAAAGGAACAATAGAAGGGACTCAAGCAAAGATTATGAATAGCGTAATACGATATGTACTAGAAATGTTTAAAAAAAGAGAGGGTGGTGAAAAAAGAAATGTGGAAAGTAAAAAGGTTTACAGAATAGTGTAATACGATATGTACTAGAAATGTTTAAAAAAAGAGGGGGTGGTGAAAAAAGGAAATGTGGAAAGTAAAAAGGTTTACAGAATAGTGTAATACAATATGTACTAGAAATGTTTAAAAAAAGAGAGGGTGGTGAAAAAAGAAATGTGGAAAGTAAAAAGGTTTACAGAATAGTGTAATACAATATGTACTAAAAATGTTTAAAAAAAGAGAGGGTGGTGAAAAAAGAAATGTGGAAAGTAAAAAGGTTTACAGAATAGTGTAATACAATATGTACTAGAAATGTTTAAAAAAAGAGAGGGTGGTGAAAAAAAGAAATGTGGAAAGTAAAAAGGTTTACAGAAATATACAGAATAAAGATTGGAAAAGGAGACTGCTTTAAATATACTGGATAAAGTATTAGGGCATGTAAATACAGATTCTGCTGTAGGATTGGATGGAATGGAATGTTGAATGAATGGTTAAATTAAGGTTTTATGTATAAATCATTATGTAGTGGAATATTTAAAATGTTTTCACTTTCTATATTAAACCCCTTAAAAAGAGGAATTTTGTATGTAAATAAAGAGGAAGGAGGTTTAGGGCTAATTAACTCAGCAGTGTATGTTGCTTCATTAAATTTGTACAAAGTGTTACAGTGGATAAATGCAAAAGATGAGAGATTGGTAGTAAAATTGCATAAATATAAGTATGATACATTTTTGGGTATGGTTAAAAAAAGAATAAAAGAGAAAAGGGGTTTATAAATGAAGAAATAAAATGGTACCAAGAAAAAAATATTTTTTGTGGAAAATAAAACATTGATGATATAGTAAAAGATAGACATGTATAGTATAAGAATGTAATGATAAAACATTAATATATAAAACCACAGAAAAATCTAACAGATGAAAAAAATAAAGCTATAAAAATAAGAAGCAAATGGTGTAATCATAAAGTATAATGTAAAGATTTTTTTTTTTTTGTGGAGATTGGTAGTAGATAAAGTGCCAGTAAAAGGAAATATGCCATATAAAAAGACAATTATAGAATATGTTTACATTGTTAAAAATAAAAAACAATGGAACATGCAGTTTTGAAATGCAAAAGAGTAAAAAAAATATGGGTAAAACTATGCAAAGAAGATTTTTTCAGATAAATGGGTAAAATAAACATGGATATAATTAAATACTGTTATCAGAATATAAGTATAAAATATGTAAAAGAATAGATAAAAAGTTATTTAAGTTATTTTGGGTTATACAGGTTATATGGAATGGGAATGAAAGAATAAATTAAGTTATGTTTAGTGGTAAATGGATTTTAGCAAAACTATTAAGTAAAATCAGATGGTGGTTATTGAAAAAAGAGTGGGGGTCTAATAGGAATTAAAATTTAGTAGGATTGTAAAGGAAAATATGAATATATGTAAATAAATTTGTATATCTATATATTTGTACATTTAAGTATTTGTAAATAAGTAAATATCTTGTAAATAAGAGTTCATTTTGTATTTAAATAAAGAATCCCCAGTCTTTACAATAAAGGCTTGGGGTCTTTTACATCCAACTGAGTTATTAGGAAGATGAGACCTCAGTTTAACATCTCATACAAAGGACAGCATGCTACGGAGTACAGCACCACTCTAATGCTGCACTGCAGAGTCAGTAATTGATCTTCCTGGTGTGAGAATAGAACCCATAGCCTACTGCTCCAAAGGCAAGTTTGCTACTTGTTGTGCCACTGACATTGCAATATATCTCCCATGACCTCATCTACCTCTGCTGCTTTCCATGACTTCAGTTTCCTTGCTACTGCTCTTACATCTTCAAGGGTGGGGTTTTCCTCTCCTCTTCTTTCATCTTAGGTTGTGTCTGGGGAAGTACAGCTTCTGTGGAGTTTGCTTCATTCAGAAGCTTCTGGAAGTATCCCCCATCTCCATTGCCTTCAATTTCCTTTTGGCAGAAGAAAAGGGTGGCATCCCTTGCAAAGAGTGTTTGACCATCTTCTTGATGTGTCTTTCTTTGCATTGCAACCTGATATATTTTTTGGAGCCATCTATTGAGTCACTTTCCAGAAAATGGTAGAGTGATTCTGAAGCCTTGTTCTTTGCTAGTATAACTTCTCTCTTAGCCTCTTTGTTAGCCAGCTTATATTCCTTCTTAGTCTGGTCTGTCTTTTCTATCTCCCAATTTTTCCTGAACTCCTTCTTTCTTTTGAGGACTTTCTGGATTTCTGCATTCCGCCACCAGCTTTCTTTATGTACCTTATTTCCATACCTGGCTCAGCCATATGGGTCTATATCATGTTATCGAATACTAATGTATTCAAAAGTGTAATAGTCGACCCCTAAATGTCGAAAACATCAAAAGTCGAACAACTACAAAAAATACAAAAACCCACCCAAGCAAACCATTTAAATGCTGTAAGCAGGGGGACAAACCCCTCTGCACCCACCTCGTGGGGTGCTATGTCCCCCACACCCCCGCTAATTAAATATACCAACTCCGAGATCGCCATACAGTGCAGACAATGGAAAACTTCCATTTCCACACTGTATGGAGACCTCCACTGAAATGTTCGATGTTTGACGTTTTCGACATTTACGGGTTGGCTATTACATTTTCGAATACATTAGTATTCGATAACGTAATATAGACCCGGCCATATATCTATTCTATAGTCTTCACACGGGATGTTATGAGACGCTGCCATTATTCTTCATCTTCACCTATTACCTCTTCTTCCAGGGGTGCTATAACCCTGGGTATTTCATTGAATTCTTCTGCTTTCCTTCCAGTCAACTTCCAGGTCTTCAGCTTAGTCTCTGTTGACCTTAGAGCCTTCTCTGACCACTGCTTGAAGCTGATTGTGGCAGCCAGAGCTTTATACTCTGGGCTGACTGTTTCACTGGGGATGACTTTGCAATCACTGATTCTACCCAAATGATCTACCTTACTAGGGAATCTACTTGAGTTGGGATGTTGGCTACTCTTCTACGTGATTTTGTGACCATCTCTCCTGTTGAACTATGTGTTGCCCACCAGATATTACATTTTTTTTTAAAAAAAACTTGGTTATTTTACTCTTAAGTCTCAGCTGAGCTTATCTACAGTGCATGGTTCTTTTTTCCTGATGTTTTAGGATTCTCATTCAGCAGCTTTCCCTGCGGTCTCTCTCTCTCTCTCTCTCTCTCTCTATATATATATATATAAGGGAACACTTCACAAATGCTGAAATCCTGAAAAATCAAATTTCATATGGCCAAGACCATATGATCGAGCATTCAGAATCCCGACATTGTGAACGGAGATCTGCATACAGAGCAGAATGGGAGATTTTCCTTTTCCTCACTGTAGTGCGATCTCAGAGTAGGAATATTTTAAGTAGCGGGGGTGTGACAGGTGCAGGGGGGCAGAAACATTTAAATTGTTTTTTTTTTTTATTTGTTTCGGAATTTCAGTATTCTGAAACATCAATCATATGGTCTCGATCATATGAAATTCGATGTTTCGGAATTTTGAGATTCTGAAATGAATCTATATATATATATGGGTCTACTTCTATTCACCAACATCCCATTTCACTGAAACCCATTTCACTGACAGCCTCATTTCACTGACAAAAGTAATCAGGGCAAAAACCTGGGATTTGCCCCCCTCCCCACTGTTGTGCGACCGTGGAGTTGTAATATATAGTTGGGGGGGTGTGGGGGGCACAGCCCACATTTGGGTGGGGGCGAAACCCCCCACCTTGAAAGTTTGTCAGTGAAATGAGCTGTCAGTGAAATGGGTTTCAGTGAAATGGGATGTTGGTGAATAGAAGTAGACCCATATATATATATATATATATATATATATATATATATATGTGTGTGTGTGTGTGTGTGTGTGTGTGTGTGTGTGTGTGTGTGTGTGTGTGTGTGTATAGATATATATATATATATATATATATATATATATATATATATATATATATATATAAATATGGGTATATAGGCAGCACACACACACACACACACACACACACACACACACACACACACACACACACACACACACACACACACACATACACACATATATAGATATAGATATATAGATATATATATATATATATATATATATATATATATATATATATATATATATGTGTGTGTGTGTGTAGTACATGCATATGTATCTATATTGTGTGTGTGTCTGTGTGTCTCAGGCTATCAGCATGCACTCCATACCTCAATGACAGGCAATACCATTATTTCAGGATTCCTGTTTTTGTGTTTCAGGGTCATTGCTTCTGCCACAATTACTTTACTTTAAAGACATTTCAAAGGATTATCTATACCATAATTTGAATTATTCTTTGAAAACAGCAGAGGAATGGAATTAAAAGTAAAACCAAATCCAAAACAGTTTTAAATAATTAACATTAAAAAGTCATAAAATACAGCCCTGTAAACATTTGTTCTGCATATAATTCAACTGTTCTCAATTATTTTTCTTAAATTTTGTTGGACAAATTGTAAGTTTTCTAGAACAATATTCATACTAGCATATTTTCCTAATTTAAGAAATCTTCATGCCTTTCATCTTCTAAGAGACACACCAAATATGAAGCATTAAAATAAAAGTTGACTCAGTTGAATAACTCAGAGAAATAAATGATAACAAGTAGTTTAACCTTCAAAGGTCATTCAGATCACAATTATCATATACAAAGTAATGTGCACAGGGCAGCACTATGCCTGACAAAGTCCGGGCTGTAGTGAGAGGATCTAGCCTAATGTGAAACTAAATTAAATGTACGTACTTACTCTAAGTGTTAGATCTGGAAGCACGTCCACCTTTGTCAACAACAGGATCATAGGCTTCTACTCAGCTCAGCATCAAAACTTTTCAAGGCTTCTGGCCCCTCCCCATTTTTCCCATAATGTGCTGAATGTAGCTTCCTCTCCAGATCTGGGTTATACTACAGAATTGTGGAGCAGATAAGATTAAAAAAATCCAAGAATCCTCCAGGACATGTCCGTACCAAAGCAGGAGGAGGGAAGTTGGTTGTATATGTTAAGGAAGAAGGACTTGGTCATCTTGACCTATTGTTATGGTAAGTATATACCCTTTTTTATTTGAGATGAAGATGTCAACCTCATCAACAGTAGGATAAAGTCTCATGCTAATCCTCATAGATGTTCATAATCATGGGAATATACCGCTAATAACCATAGCCCCAAAGAAAGACCTAGGTCTATGGATCACATTTGTCTTGTAGTGTCTTACCAAGCATTTAGTGAACCCCATGTATCTGCTTCAAATATGTCATCCAGGAATGCATTACTGAAAAATGCTTGAGAGGTAGTTGCTACCCTTGGAGAATGAGATGCAGTCACAAAAACCTAAGTTTTACTGTATTTTTCATAAGAGAATTTGTTGCAGCCTGTGAATCACATGGATAAAATAATTTTAGAAACTTGGAAGCCAAGTTTCTGAAACACCTGTGAATCCTTTTGATACATTTGGTTTTAGCCAGGCATCATATGAATTGCTTGTATATATCCATGTAATGCAAGATATTAGTCTCTGTTAGAGGAACTGGAAATTAAAACAAACAGGTTAATAGATTGACTGAGATTTGTCTTAGTGACCACATTAGGCATAAAAGACATACTCATTTGCAAAGACACTTATTGAAACATGGAAGACTGAAACATAAAGTTTGTAAGTTATAAAATTTCTTTGCAGAAGTATCAGCCACCAGAAATAAAGGTTTTCCAGAACACATTTAATTCTTCTGAGGATGGAGGTTGGAAGAGCCATCATCTTTAAAACAGAGTGCACGTCTGAAAGTGGGATGTTTGACAGAAGGCTGGATAAGAAAAGAGCCTTTGAGAAAGACATAACATACTTTGAAGAATGTCAGAGACAATGAGTTAGAGGAAGGCACGAACACAAGAACATAGGAAAAATATTAAGCGGGCAATCAGAGAAGCCATGATGCCTAATCATATGTAAGTAGACATACTTAAAATATTTTACCACCCTTTCCTAAACCTTAAATAAAGTTTAATGTTGCTGTTAGGTGCACATTAGTCAAAGAATGACTTAATCCAGTGCCAAAGATCTACAAAATGCCAGAAATGACATGTTTTGCCTGGTTACTGAATGAATTTTGAGATAAAGGGAAAGAGCTTAATGGTGTCCCAGGAGCCATTTCTGGATGAGAGCATCCCTTGATCATTCATACAGAGGACAGATAAGGGAAAATAAATGACTGCATGTGGCACTGGTTGGGAATGCAAATCAGTCACACCAAGGCTTCCCAGCAACTTAAAAATTCTTCATTCTGAGCTGGGTGCGGGACTACTTATGAAGCGTCAGTAATCAATGACGGAGAAAGTTCGCTGGAGAGCAGCACTCTCCTGGAATTGCCAGGCTATCAGAAAATGGTTTGTGGGCATATCCCAACCCCACGCTCTCATCACATCTTGACAAATATAGAGTCTATGATTAATCATCAAATAAATCATTCTTCAAATAACTTTTAATCAAAGACTAACTGCTGAAACTGCTTTGCATCATATAGACATATAATTGTAAATTTATTACTCAAATAGCCATAGTTGGCCAACATTGCGAATGTCCGTTGATGCTGGCTACGAAAAAATAAACAAAAATAACATTCCAAGCAGCACCTTATAAAGTGCACACTGTATAAAAATGTAAGTAAATCTGCCCTTTCCCCACTATAGTGTGACCTCGGAGTTGGTATATATGTGGTGTATCGTAATAAGAGGTCATATCTCTAGCAGACATAACCTGGAAAGCAAAACATAAATAAATATATTGAAGTCCTTTCATGCTGCTGCATTATTCCTGTCCTCTTTTGGGTTTAGTGTCGCATTATACTGTGCTACCCCCTTCTGAGATGTGTGAGTCTATGTAGGTCTTTTAGTCCCAGCTTCCCGTTAGTGTCGCATTATACTGTGCTACCCCCTTCTGAGATGTGTGAGTCTATGTAGGTCTTTTAGTCCCAGCTTCCCGTTAGTGTCGCATTATACTGTGCTACCCCCTTCTGAGATGTGTGAGTCTATGTAGGTCTTTTAGTCCCAGCTTCCCGTTAGTGTCGCATTATACTGTGCTACCCCCTTCTGAGATGTGTGAGTCTATGTAGGTCTTTTAGTCCCAGCTTCCCGTTAGTGTCGCATTATACTGTGCTACCCCCTTCTGAGATGTGTGAGTCTATGTAGGTCTTTTAGTCCCAGCTTCCCGTTAGTGTCGCATTATACTGTGCTACCCCCTTCTGAGATGTGTGAGTCTATGTAGGTCTTTTAGTCCCAGCTTCCCATTAGTGTCGCATTATACTGTGCTACCCCCTTCTGAGATGTGTGAGTCTATGTAGGTCTTTTAGTCCCAGCTTCCCATTAGTGTCGCATTATACTGTGCTACCCCCTTCTGAGATGTGTGAGTCTATGTAGGTCTTTTAGTCCCAGCTTCCCATTAGTGTCGCATTATACTGTGCTACCCCCTTCTGAGATGTGTGAGTCTATGTAGGTCTTTTAGTCCCAGCTTCCCGTTAGTGTCGCATTATACTGTGCTACCCCCTTCTGAGATGTGTGAGTCTATGTAGGTCTTTTAGTCCCAGCTTCCCGTTAGTGTCGCATTATACTGTGCTACCCCCTTCTGAGATGTGTGAGTCTATGTAGGTCTTTTAGTCCCAGCTTCCCTTCCCTGTTCCTCTGCCTCCAGGGCTGCTAGTTGGTCCTGGGTTACCTAGATCATAATGAGGGCTCTGTCCTTGTTCATCATTAAGCCAGCTTTAGATTTAAATCTGATATAACAATGATTTTCATATAGAAAGTGGTTGTTACAGTTCAAGAAGTCCTCGTAACATTTGGTAGAATCATAGCATTTTTATGCAATTCTTTTCAAGAGTTTCTCATTTTATCACCTTTGCAGTCTCCCGTCTCTTCTTTGCATAATAATAAGTCCATGCCCTTGAAACTTATCTTCTATTTTCAACCTTGTGAGGGTGTTGAGGGGCCATAAGAAGGTTATCTGAGATTGGGACAGGTGTGTTGTTATGCTCATGGCCTCTTGCAAACTGCAGTATAGTTTTAAGACTAAGGCTATGAACATTAATACTAAAATCCAAAGTGCATTGGGTTTCAGTGTGATACATGTTTGCATGATTTTTTTTCTTAGCTAGCTGCTTTTTGATAAGGAAGTAAATGTCTGTATACTGCATGTATCCAAGTGTTGGACAACTGTAAATAATGCCATAGAGATCTTGCTGGGAGTGCATTAATGTTTAATACTAGAACAAAGCAACTGCCACACCTTTGGAAACTAGAATCTACATTTAGTCAAGATTCTTAGTGACTGCAGTCAGAGAGGTGCTGCTAAAAAGAAAACGCACCATTCCAAGCAACAAAATTGGCTACAAAATGAAGTAAGTTTAATGGTGATTTTTTTGTGTGTTTCTTCTGAATCTCAACATAAAAGCAGCATTGCATGCATTTATTTGAGCCATGTTACATTTTACTGATAAAGGAACGTGCTTGATTACACTGTGTGACTCCTGCTAAATTATGATATAACCCCGTAGGTGCCTTATTAATACTACACTGTTTTTACAGGCTATAATAACTACAATGCGATACATTCTGAGTAGTGACGTTTTGTCTTTTAGATGAACAGTACTAAAGCCTTGTTGTGCATGCGACTTAAATATGTATTTAAGAGAGTTGTATACAGCAAAAGAGTGAGCCTTTATATTCATTTGGATGAATACACTTAGTATTTTAGCCACTTATATCTGAGTTTTATTGTTGCCTTATCAAGCAAAGTTGCACTTTACTGCTTTTGTAGCTTAATTACATTAATAAAAATTAAACATCACAAGTGATTTATTGGCTTTGGTGACCTGCCAGACTGTGGACTCTGTGTCGGAGATTGTCTCCCATCAGTGGAATAATGACACTACGTGTCACCAGTACAGAAACAGCAGAGTTACAGGCAGTTGCTTTAATTCAAGTATAATTTACTGAGAAAGTATTTTTGGAGAAAATATGTTATTTATAGTCACGTTTCTCTCTGCTGATCAATCAGGCATTTTTCTTTCCTTTGCTACAGAATATTCTTCACTCCCTGTTTGCAGGTCAATGACTCCCTGCCCTCCAGCCTGCATTGTTAGCCTTCTGTTTATTTTATTTTGTAGGTTAAATACACTATTGATGAAAGAAAATGTACTAAGGATGAGGTACATAATCTACAGTAGGTTATGGCAAGAAGTCCACATTTGTGTGTCATTACAGGCATTAATGAGACAGTGCAGAAGGTAAGAGAGTTGATCAGTTTGTTGGTGGACAATTTATAAACTCTGTTCAGCCAAGACAGATATCTGGCTGTAAAACTCAGCAGCAATTGATAATAACTTGAGATTAAATGACCCCAATGTTTTTTTTTCCTAGCAAGCACAGACGTGTAGACAGTCTTCAAATACAAGAGGGGTGTGTGGGAAGTAGTCCATTACATTAAATACTCTATTCAAGTTTTTATGATTATCATTCATTTGCTTAGTTATGTAGTCTCAAGGCCCAAGTACTACAAAAATGTAGTACAAGTGCAAAAATGCAGCACTGCAAAATAGAAAACTCCATTATTAGCAGAATACTTGTCCTACGATTGTAAGTAAGCAGTTGTAATATTAAGCATTATGAGGGTCAAAGGTATGCAAAATTATGTTAAATGGAGATTAGTTGAATATATAAATATTCCTTTATATGAATGCAGACACAGCATTCTAGGAATAATAGTTACTATTTACAATGTACAAATGTAAGACTTTGTATTATTAGCATTTTAAGTCTAGAATTCTTACAACTGTCAAGGTGCAAAGCGTTTGTAAGAATTAAAAGAATCTAAAAGTTCTTGCAGCTGTGCCTGGAGGGAGCGAAATCACAATGTCAAAATACAAATCTGAAAGAATCTCTAAAGTAATAAAGTCGAGCAAAATTTAAATAAGGATCTTTCACAAGCCATAACTTACAGCATACTCTTTATTAGAAGACTCCATTTTTTTATTAATAGATGGAGAGACTTGTTCAGATAAACTTCAAAATGATAGATATTTGCTATAAATAGTTTGGCAAGGAGTTTAGAAACTGGATGCACATTCTCTAGCTAATGTTCATATTTTCCTGAGAGAATGACAAATCTAAAGGACACATTAGACACTTCTGAAACTGTGTATTAAGTTTCTGTCCAATCTGAGGGAGAATTGTGGTAATGAATCTTTTACCCCTGGCATAAGTTTATTTTTACTAGTGGCATTTATTTATTTAGATTTGTTAACTGAGGCAGAGAACTGATTCACAAAGACCCATCTTAGGCTTGGCCTGGGAAAGAAAGAAATACATACAATGAAACAGCATAAAATATGCAACAGCAAAAACACACAAACATAACAAGAACAACAACAAAAACAGCGAGAATCAGCAAATAATCCCAACATTCTTCTGCAGGTGTTAGTTGACACCGCAAACTTAGAAGTTCAGGCATGCATATAATAGCATGCATAGATAACTTAACAGTTGAACAGAGCTGATAAAAGGTTCTCCCTACTACGTTTTATTGAATTTCAATAGATTAAATAGCTCTACTTAGAATTTATAGGTTTTAGAGAAATGGTGTATTGTTCCTTTCTCTTTAGAAGGAAATCACATATAAATTTTATTTACTTACTGGTATATCATTCCTCTTCTCTTTAGAAGCAGGTTTCTGCTTGTTTGTGCATCGCACATCATCGAGCAATACAGCGCAACTTTGCGCCATAGTTAGTGAGACAAAACCTATTAAATGACCAAAAAAAATATCCATCTACTGAGCTCCTCCTTGATTGATGCTGAAAGTTCCTCCTAGTGAGAACAGTCTTCAGCCTAGCATTATGAACAGTTGGTTTACCCTTGTTTCTCCTGCCAACCTTGTTGACTTGGTTCTCCCGAGGGAGTTTAGCATTTGCGTAATGTACATTGACAACCCTGTACTAATAATTCAATCTAGTACAGAGTGTGAGAGATGTATCTACACCAAGAATATTGAATGTATGCTCTCTCACACTCAAAACAGTAAAGCAGCAGAGGTTGTCAACCCGCCCACCAGTACACATGCACATAGTACCACTACTCATACACATTGTATGCATCCAACACAAAAATCAACATATGCAGAGGTTCTCTCAAAAAACTTACAGAAACACCAGAGACTTTCATAACACAAGATTGCTATAACTAACACAGTTCCCACAGCACCCATGACACACAGCAACACCAGTGTCGTACCTACCAAATTGGCAAGGTGTAACACCCAAAAACTAAATGTTCTAGTCATTGGAGACTCAGTGGTGAGACACATGGATGTCCCACTCACCAGGCTGGACAAGGAGAAAGTCACGGTCAACTGCCTGTCCAGTGCCGGGATTCATCAGATCACACATGCACTCAGGTATCTCAGCACTGAGTACCGTTATAACTCTGTCATAGTTCATGTAGGAGTGAACAACCTGAGATGTATCTCACTGGACTATATGAAGAGAGACATGATTGAGCTCCCTCCACACCTGGAATGATCTCATGGTATAAACAAAAATGATTGATTTCAATAATTGGCTTAGTTTTTGGTGTCATTCAATGGAGATCCAGTTGCTGTCAGCCTGGGAAGCCATGGTCGACAAATCTTGCTGCTTTGCCAGAAACAATTTGCACCTAGTACCTCTAGGCTTTTGAGTGCTGGCAAAGACTCTTGCCTCTCTCCCATAGTGTTTTTTGTGGCAAAGTCTTGAAAACAAGCTTACCAATGTGAAATTTGTCAGTCATAGCAAAATAAGGGTCATGCTGTTAAACGTTAGGAGCTTAAACCAAAAACGTCACACCCTGGAAGCACTTCTATCACTGGAAGATGTAGATGTCTGTGCAGTTGCAAAAACCTGGTTCAAGGACCTGACAGAGTACCCCAGCCATGCAAGGCTACAATGCCTTCCACACATTCAGATCACAAAATGAAAATGTGAGAACCAAAGGAGGTGGTGTTTCGATCTATATTAGAGATTACCTCCTGTCTAGTTAGACTGGACAACTTCATGCAGTTACTCCAAGTCCAGGTTACAGTGGGTGAGACCCCCATTCAAAACGTAGCCAGTTATAGATCCCCCTCCATGGGTCATGACACGCATGAAGCCTACTTGACCAAACTGGAGACAATCCAAATATTACTGAACACTCTGGTTATGGGGGATTTCAATTATCCCACCATCAACTGGGAAAGCAAAACTAACCCTAACCTGCTAGCGCAAAAGATCTTTGACGTTTTTAACTCAAATGCCATGGAACAAATTGTTCATATTCTGATAAGAGGAATAAACATACTAGATCTGGTCTTCACTAACATGTCAAACACATGAGCTACCACAACTGTAGGAACCTCATTAGTTAAATCTGACCACAAATCAGTCACCTTCAAGCTGACACTAACACCAGAACTCATAAAGGGCAAGATCAGACTAAAAAACTTCACCAAGGTAAACTATACCCTCCTAGGTGAAGGTATAAATGCATTCCAAGCCCCACCCCTAGCTGGATGTTGTTCATAGGTTCATAGGTTCATAGGTTGGTACTAGGCTATCAGCCTTAGGGCCTATACAAGCCTAGCCATAACAATTCCCTGGCTATTTCTTCCCACATTATTTACTTTCCTGGACCCCTGTCTAGCAGGGCGACTGACGTGATCCCTGGGGTGAATTTCCTTTCTCCCATCCAATCGTCAAGGTTCCTTTTGAAGAGATCCAAAGAGGCACTCTGCTTGACATGCATGGGCAATCTATTCCAGAGTCTGGGGAGTCTCTGGGTCAGGAACCTATCCCTCCAGCATGTTTTGTTTATTGTGATGACAAGGTTTAGATCCCTGGAGCGTGTAGCTCTGAGGGATTGGGATTTCTTTAAATGTAGCATGTCCAACAGCTCTGGGTTTGACATGGCCTTGTATGTTAAGCAGAGATCGCCTCTGAGTAGACAATATGCGACAGAGTATAGCTGGAGTTTTTTAAGGCGGTCAGCATAGGGCATCTGCTTTAGGCCTGTGATTCTTTTAGTGAGGTATTTCTGAGGCCTTTCCAGTTGTTGCAGATGTCTTGAGAGGTACATACCAAATGGGGTGTTGTATTCTATAATGGGTCTAATGAGGGATGAGTACAGTGGGACAATGACCTCCTTTTTTCTGGATGAAAAGCCCTTCGTGATGAGGTGTGCCACATAGAAGGATTTCCTGACTGTTGTGGCGATGTGGTTATCGAAGGTGAGACCACTGTCCACCTGTGTCCCCAAGTCTCTTATCACACTTTCTGTGTTTAGTGTACTGCCACCTATATGGTAATTCATGGATGCATGTTTTTTCCCAAAGGGGATAACAATACATTTCTTGGCATTGAGCTTGAGCCCATGGCTCTGGCACCAAGCATCTGTTTCTGTAAGGCCCTTTTGTAGAATATCCACATCATTTGGGGATTCAATAATGGCTCCCAGTTTGCAGTCATCTGCAAACTTTGTTAGCCAGAGTCCCTTAGTGTTGACCTGTACTTCAGAGAAGTAGATGCCAAACAAGAGCGGCCCCAGGACTGAACCCTGAGGTACTCCACTTGTCACTTGTCTGGAGCTGGATTTCGAGTCAGCTACTTTTATAGTGTGGGTTCTATCAGTAAGCCATTTAGCAACCCATTGGGTGACATAGGGATTAATGCCCAACTTAGTAAGTTTATCTATGATTCCAGAGTGGGGGATGGTGTCAAAGGCCTTGGCAAGGTCTAGATAGGCTGTGTGGACCACCTTACCCTTGTCCATGGCTCTGGAGACTGATTCAAAGAAGTCAATCAGGTTCAGGAGACAAGATCGGCCCTTCACAAACCCAAACTGGGTGGGGTCCAGTGTTTGAAGGTTGCCAATGTCTTTGTTTATAAGTTCCATGATAATACGCTCCATGGCCTTGCAGATAAGGCTTGTCAGACTGATGGGACGGTAGTTTCTGGGATCCAAGGTGGATCCCCTTGTGGATTGGGATAACTGTAGCTCTGCCACTCAGTGGGCATGAAACCTGAGGTGAGGCTATGATTAAACATGACACTTAGGTGAGGTGCCAGTTCATATTGTAGTTCATGTAGTACACAGCCGGGATGTCATCTGGTCCCATGGATGCTGTATTCTTGGCTTTAGAGAGTGCGTTTTGTACCTGTGTGGCCGTTATTACTGGAATTTGGCAATCTTCCGGTATTGAGATGGGCCATTTAGGGGTGAGAGGGGTGAAGTTGGCACTGAATCGATCTGCCAGGATATTGGCAATATCCTTTGGATCAGTATATTTAATGCCATTCTGTTTTAGCTCAGAGCAGATCTGAGCATTGCCATTTAGATTTTTGACATAGTTATAGAATGCTTTGTGGTTGTCTTTGGAATCTTTGGCAATTTTATTTTCGTAACTAGCTTTGGAGGATTTTATGAGGCATCTCAGTTTCTTACTGAGGCTAGTAAGGGAGTTTTTTGCATCCTGGGATTTTCCTCTTTTCTGCAAAAGTTTCTTCCTTTTGTTATAAAGTTTGTTTATGGCAGGGGACCACCAGATTGGCTTCCTTTTTTTGGATGAGAGCTACACTGAAGCTTAAACTAAAGCCCTGTACAATCACTTGCATAAGTGCATAAACTCAGCTGTACCAGAAAGAATCAAAGCCAGAGCCGAAGTAAAAACAAGCCACCATGGTGGACATCCAGCATCAACAACCTTTACAATAAATGCAAAAAGTTGCTGTCCATGAAAACAAAGGCGAGACCCCAACAATGGAAAAGCACCCTCCTCAGCCTCAACAGGAAAATAAGACAATTTGTCAAATCTTCTAAGGGCCTCTTCAAGAAAACGTATCTAGCGCAGCCACAGAACATGGACCAAAACACAGAAGGAGGGGGTGTATCCATATTCACCTAGGATACCTGCACCTTCAGGTTAGTGGCACAGCATGATACCTCTGAGATCATCCATATGCAACTAACATCGGGCAAATCTACAATGCAAATTGTGGCCTGCTACAGATCACCATCCATGACCCAGGACCACCAGTCCACCTTTCTGGAGACACTGGAAAACCTGAAGGTCCTACCGAACACCCTGATATTGGGTGATTTCAATTACCCTACCGTTAACTGGGAAAATTACTCAAGTACAAACTCCCAGGTCCAGTGCTTCCTGGAATTTATCAACTCAAATGCCCTGGATCAGCTGGTAAACTTCCCTACCAGAGGTGAAAACATATTGGACCTGGTCACCACCAACATGGGCGACAGGTGTTCCGCACCGGAGGTCAACCCGTCACTGGTTAGATCAGACCATAAACTAATCATTCTGGATGTCCACACCACACCACCACCCCCAACCAAGGAAACCACAGTGAAAAAATTTTCTATAGCAAACTTCACCTTACTTAAGACAGAGGTGGTAAGTTTCACAGCCCCCACGCTAAAGGATAACAGTGTCCAAGATGCAGGAACTTTTACAAATGCACTCTATGAGCACCTACAAGGATGCATGGATCGTGCCATCCCTAGCCAAACTAAGACTCACTCCCCTAAGAGAAGGAAACCAGTCTGGTGGACCCCTGCCATAAACAGGCTATACAATAGAAGGAGGAAACTAGTTCAGAAAAAAAGCAAATCCCAAGAAGGAAAGACAACCCTGATCAGTATCAGTAAGAAACTAAGGTCCCTCATAAAATCATCCAAGGCTAACTTTAAAAGAAAAATAGCCAAGGATTCAAAGATAACCATAAAGCCTTCTTTAGCTATGTCAAGAATCTAAGTGGCAACTCACAGATAGGCTCTGAGCTAGTGCAAAATAGCACAAAATATACTGAACCTACTGATATTGCCATGATCCTGGCAGATAGATTCAGTGCAAACTTCACCCCCCCTCTCACCCCCAAAAGGGCCCACAACAATACCAGAAAAGTGTAGTGTCCCAGAAATCACAGATGCACAGGTGAAAACAGCCCTTTCAAAAGCCAAAAGCACAGTGTCAGTGGGGCCAGATGGTGTCCCAGCCTGCATCTTGCACGAACTACAGAACAAACTAACCCCCCATCTAAACACACTGTTCAACCTCAGCTTCTCCACAGGCTATGTGCCCATAGAATGGTGCACAGCAACGGTTATTTCGCTCCACAAAGGAGAGGCCACAACTGACCCTGGTAACTATCGCCCCATAAGCCTGACTAGCCTGGTCTGCAAGGTTATGGAGTGCATCATCATGGAACTCACTAACAAAGGCATTGGGAACCTCCAAACTCTTGACCCGACCCAATTCGGCTTTGTTAAGGGCAGATCATGCCTACTAAACCTGGTTGATTTCTTCGAGACAGTCACCAAGGCCATAGATGAGGGGAAGGTGGTTCACACAGCCTACCTTGACCTAGCCAAGGCTTTTGACATCATTCCCCACTTGAGAATTATAGAAAAACTCACCAGCCTGAACATAAACCCCTACATTATGGGATGGGTTGCCAACTAGCTTCCAGACAGAACTCACACGGTAAGAATAGCGGGCTCTAGGTCCAGCTCTAAACCAGTCCCAAGTGGTGTCCCATAAGGCTCGGTCCTGGCACCCCTACTGTTCGGCATATACTTCTCAGAAGTACAGGAAAACACAGGAGGACTATGGCTAACCAAGTTCGCCAATGACTGCAAACTGGGAGTCATAATTGACTCTCCGGCTGACATGGATATTCTCCAAAAGGGCCTTACTGAGAGGGACACCTGGTGTCAAAGTCATGGTCTCAAGCTAAATGCCAAAAAATAAATAGTCATCCCGTTTGGGAAAAACAAAACACCCATGAATTACCACATAGGTGGCAGCCCCTTTAATACAGAAGAGGTAATAAGAGATCTGGGGACCCAGGTAAATAGTAATCTCTCCTTTGACAATCATATTGCCGAAGTAGTTAGGAAATCCTTCTATGTAGCCCATCTAATTACTAAAGGGTTCGCATCTAGAAATAAAGAGGTTATAGTGCCCCTCTACTCGTCACTCATCAGACCCATCATAGAGTACAATGCCCCATTTGGGATGTACCTCACAAGACACTTCCAACAGCTGTAAAGACCACAAAAGTACCTCACCAAGAGGATTAATGGCCTCAAACATATGTCCTATGCAGCTTGACTGGAAAAACTCCGGCTGTACTCAGTGGCATATCGCTTACTCAAAGGTGATCTCTACCTGACTTACAAAGCCATGTCCAACTCAGAATTGATGGACATGCTCCACCTAAAGAAATCCAAGTCACTGCAAGCCACTTGCTCTAGTGAGCTAAACCTCACCACAACAATAAATAGAACATGCTGGAGGGATAGATTCCTGTCACAGAGACTCCCCATGCTTTGGAACAAAATTCCTAACTACATTAGACAGAGCCCCTCACTAACACTCTTCAAGAGAAACCTTGATGAGTGGATGGGTAACAGAAAATACACACCTGGGATCATTTCATTGGTTCTTCTTGACAGAGGCTCAGTTAATTAATCAATGGGGCGGCGAAAGCTGACACACTCTGGCTAGGCTTAGAAATGCCCTCGGGCAGATAGCCTAGTACCTACCTATGAACCTATGAACCTATGAGCCAAAGATAACTATAAGGCTTTTTACAGCTACGTACATAGCCTAAAAGGTAGGACCCAACCATGTGCAGAACTAGTGACCAACAGTATCACATACACTGACCCCACAGAGATAGCAAACCTGCTAGCAGATAGGTTTGGCAAAAATGTCACCTCCATAACCCTGTAAATCTATCACAAACCTTTATCCAAACTTCTTCTCCACCCTACATATCTAATGAACAGGTCATCAAAGCCTTGTTCAAGGCAAAAAACATAGCCTGTATGGGACCAGACAGCATCCCAGGCTGTCTTCTAAACAGGCTAAAACATGAAATAGCATCACCATTAAGTACCCTTTTCAATCATAGTCTAACCACAGGCTTTGTTCCTGTGGAATGGAGAACAGCAACAGTTTTCACCTCCACAAATGAGGTCTAGCAACAGACCCAAGGAATTACAGACCCATAAGCATAACCGGCCTCATCTTGATGAGGGAAAATCTGTGCACACACCCTCAAATTGGCAAAGGCTTTCAGCACAATCCTAGACACAGGCATTGCCAATAAACTTAGCAAACTGAATGTAAACCCCTTCATTGTAAGATGGATTGCTAACTGGTTGACAAACTGGACGTACACTATCCAACTTGGTGACTCCACATCAGCCAGCAGACCTGCTACCAGCAAGGTGCCACATGGGGTCTGTGCTGGGCCCCTTACTGTTTGATATATACTTCTCAGAAGTTCATGTCAAAACTACAGGGTTGTGGCTGACCAAGTATGCAGACGACTGCAAACTGGGTGCAATTACTGCATCCTCAGATGATGTCACTATACTCCAAGAAGGTCTTTCACAGACCAGCGACTGGTGTCTTAGTCATGGACTCAAACTGAATGCAAAGAAATGCATCATTGTTCCCTTCAGCAAAAACAATGTCCCTTCATGCTATCAAATCAACAATGCCCTAAGTACCCAGGAAGTCGTAAGGGACTTGGGTTCAGAAGTCAACTGCAACTTTAACTTCGACCACCATGTGTCTACTGTAGAAAAGAAGGCTTTCTACGTAGCACACTTTATTAGTAAAGACATCACCTTGAGAGAAAAAAGGTTATAGCCCCTCTACACTCAGCACTAATCCAGATCATGATTGAGTATAACACCACATTCAGCATGTACTGCACAAAGCACCTGCAGCAATTGGAGAGAGCTCAGAGGTTTCTAACAAAGAAGATCAAGGGACTCCAGCTTGTGCAATAGGCAGACTAAAGTCCCTGTCACTTTAGTTGTATCATATAGACTTCTTAGGAGAGACTTATGCCTGGCTTACAGAACAATCTTAGACCTAAACCTAATGAACCTGCTGCATATCCATTAATCAAACGTGACTAGGGCCATCCATTCCAGAGAGCTAAATATGCCCTGCAACTTAAACATGACATGCTGGAGGGACAGATTTATCTTCCAGTGACTGCTGCATCTTTGGAATAGGCTACCTATTCTTGTGAAACAGTGCACTTCTATGACACTGTTCAAAAGGAATCTGGACGAGTGGATGGGGCACTGTAAATTCTTACCAGGAGTAGCACCCACAACCCTCCTGGGTCATTACTAAATGCAATCTTGGGTATTGACTAACATCTCTATGGCATTACATTGGGATGCAATGGCTAGGCTTGAAATGACCTCTGGGTTGATAGCCTAATAATCTTGTACGACCCTATGATCCTATATCAATTTTCTTTATTTACTTACTTTTGTTGAGCATGTTAGCCCGATAGTCATATGACCTATTTACAGAGGTGCTCTAAGGTGATATTAATGTTGACTGGAGGTAGTTTGAACATGAAACCAGAGAGATTGACTTATTCCTTATTTTATAGGTGCCATAAAATCTTTAACATCCACCAGAGCTATAACCACTTCGCACAGATACCCTTCCTATTTAATGTCTTACCAAAGGATGACTCTTAAGGAGTGCAGCATGTCAATTAATGATCCTTCTGCAGATTCACCTATAGAAATCCTGCTCCCGCGCTGACCCTGAAATTGGTCAGTATTGATCAGTGCACTACCCTGGCAAATCTATAAATAATAATAAACAGTCTTAGTACTGGAGTTTGAATCCAAGCATCTCATGCTGGAATAGAACCAACAGCATTTTCATCTCTATTGCTATAGTGTATGTGTGTGTGTGTGTGTGTGTGTGTGTGTGTGTGTGTGTGTGTGTGTGTGTGTGTGTGTGTGTGTGTGTCACCTGCAGAACCACTGACTGGTAACATAATTTTTTAAGAAGAAGCATCAAATAAGAAGTTTATTGAAAGGTGGTGGGTAGATAAAACTTTGAGATCGGGTCATACTGAAGTTGAGTGGAGGAGGCTGCCCATGTAATGTTACACTTTTTTAAAAGTTTTCACTTGAAAAAATGGATAGAACGTGGTAATGAAGCTGAAACTGTAGAACATTTTTGCATATCATTAAGACATTCAATCTGAAGTTTGGGGCTGCTGTGGAAGAGACTTTCTCACTAAGAGAACTGACTGTCTCTCCTCTAGATAGAGAGAAGTTTCATCAGCGAGTTGTATAACTTTACATGGTAAAGCAAATTCAGCAGCAATCAAAATAATAGTGTGTGTGTAATTCTGCTGTAGGTCACTTATTCTAAAGTAGCTTATAAAACACTTATTCCCAAATAGTATTCACTAAAATGAAGGATTATTCATGAATATAATCATTTAACTCCAAGATTGCCTGTATTCTTTTCTTCAAAACACAGTACACGCAGAGTTAGTTATATTTAGTTGTGAGAAGGAAAGGGGGACAAACTATACCAGAACACAGAAAAGTTTCATTCTGTTGCTTAATATTTATAATGTAAAATTTTACATTTGAGGAAGTCTGGTGGACGAAAACGCTTTGTATTGTGTGGTGTTTATGTGATTAAACCTGCTGATGCTTACACCTACAAGCTCGTGTTTTTTTATTATTACCTTCTGCCTCTTTGGGTGCCTGTTGTGGTTTTATTGGTTCCTGGTTCTGTGGCACCCTTTCCTTGGAGTTTTTGGATTCTTTGTTCCCTTAAATATTATAATCAGTTCTAAGTTGCCACTTGTTTGGGTAAAGGCACATCCCCATTTACTGCAACCACCTTCATAAGTTGCTTCTCAGTGACAAACATAGTTGCCTCTGAAGCTTCCTTGTCTGATTCTTAGTTCTCCTCATTCAGATTTGTACACAACTGTCACAGGTAATTTCTTCAGCTTTATCACAATTTCTGTCATGACACCACTTTTAATAAGTAGCAAGCTGTACCAACTCACATACAATGATCCTAAAAGTAGACAAGCTGAATGATTACACTGACCCATGCATGGAAACACTGGCTGCTGCTACAGTCAAAGTATCCCCAAAAGCCAACCTTTCAAAACCAAAGACAAAAGTGTGTGTTTATTTCTAAAATGTCCATTTTATTTAACCAATACAAGTAATAGTTCATTATAACTTCCCAAAATACAACATGATGGTACAAGTTTCTGTTTCATTAGTCTATGACTGTTGTCACCTGTACCATCACCAAACAGAAAGCTCTTCCAAAATTAACCAATAACAGTAACACATTTTTTTCAACCAACATATAGTTCAAACAAAGTCAGTTCACTTCTGGCTTGACTGTAGTATTGAAGAAGCATATGATTCCCTTTGAAATGCATTTTGGCAATGCATGCTCCAATAAAATGTCCACTGGGTTTCTATTTTAATGAGGTATTGACAAATTAAGATCCCTTCTAGCACTCTTGGCTCTGTTAGTGTTTGACAGGGTATCCAGGTGAAAATAAAAGAACCAAAGACAAATGGCAAAAAGGGAAATTGATATTTCTCAGATGCTTTGGCTGTGTGAGAGTCACCACACATTCATTCACTCTACTTCCAGCATTAAATATTGTTTTTATAAACCCTTTGTAGATATAATGGCTCCCTACTGAAATGTCATCACTCAAAATGCTAAGTGCCGACAAGCTGAAAAAACCCTGAAAATCCAGAATAGAGGGAACGTTAAAAATCGGTCTTCTCCTTAAAACTTCTTTTTGGGGGGTAATACCCCCTGCACCCCATATGGGATCAAGCTCCCACACACCCCAAACCTATACACACACACATACACACACACACACACACACACACACACACACACACACACACACACACACACACACACACACACACACACACACACACACACACACACACACACACACACTGAGTCTGAAATTGCCATACTGCACAGAAAACTGAATATTCAAAAAAAGTCATCTCAGACTTAGTATATGTAAGTTCACTTTCAGCCATTCAGTCTCTGTATTTTGGGACTTGTTCTGGTGGGTCCCAGCATTTCAGATGGTAGCTAGGTATAATACTTTCTTTGTTTTGAAGTGATACAGTAGCACTTAGGTCAGAGATGCTGCCTCCCATAGCTTGGCAGTCCATTGCAATTCTTACCTTAGATACCTTCTGTGTGGTCTACATATTTCATTATGTCTGCATGCAGTCCTGGCAGATTCTTTGATTTTGTTGCACATTTCAAAGATGGGCTGTAGTTACACTGGTGATTCTAAAAATTGCTCGTATGTGCATGCATGTGTGTGGGTGTGCTTGTCTGTGTACAGCAGAGTCTGTGTGAGTGTGTATGTGAGTGTGCAAATGTGTGCATGTGTGTGCTTGTGGATGACTTTTCACATATCCTATGATGGACTTGGGGCTGGTGCCTCATCTAAGAAGGGTTTCTCTGAGATTACCCACTGAGTGTCAGGTTATGTTTAACCCCCCTCCATGACCCTAAATTGGATTAAATGAGTAATCAGACAATGAGAATTGTTTTGTCTTTCTTTATGCTGCTCTGTTATTGCACTTAGTTGCTGAATGGTACTAAAAATACACATTTATCCATCAAACCACTTGTAGAGTTGGAAAATAAATTAAAAACAGCATGGAGGTTGACTTTTAAATTATACTACAAATGGATTTATGAGACAAAATGCAAAATGAATGCATGTGTTATTCTTTTCTGTTGTTTTCTTCTTTATCTTAGAGATGAAAGTGATGCATTTTGGGAGAGGCCTTCCACTCATTTAACAAAGGAACAAAGTCATATATAGATATGTAAAAAGCAGGCATACATGTGTACACACATGCTTAAACTTTAAACTAATACATTTAAAAATCCTTTGCACTGTCATTCGTATGAGAAAGTTACACATTTACAGCTTACAATTGAACTTAAAAAAGAACATCCTCAAGCAGTTAATTTTTCATTGTGTTGTAGTGTGAATAGATTATAATAATCTCAAGACTTCTTATACTCATTTAAAATTAAAGAAAAAGTCTGAAACCCTTTTCTGTACTATGTAAGTCCAGTTGTGTCTATTCATTTTTACCATGAAATATGCTGTTTTTGGAATCTGAAGATTTCATGATGAAAGCTATTTCAAAGTTTGTTTGATACTCCCTTCCCATTTCCTTTTGTCGTCAGTGTAATGCACTCAGCTCGACTCCTTTTCATTCATTTTCCCCATGTTATAGAGACAATTTGAAGCTAGCTCACACTTTGCTGACTTTTTATTGTGCAATATTCCCTGTAAATTCATCTGTACTACTTGAAAAGATGCAATCACTAAAGAACTAAGAAAGTATCTGTTTACTTACATATAGAGACAAGTTGTCAGATATTCCTAATGCATCCATCAGTTTACCACTTAAAATAATTGTTTCCAGTAATGTTTGCATTTAGGTACTGTTTCAGTTCAAGGACTCAGCAGTTTTTATGATTGTGGAATGATTGTGCCATGCTATTAACACTATTTTAAAAAATGAAGATGAAATTATTTAAAAACTGTTTATAGTCATCTGTAACTGTTTGATGGCTGTCCCACAGGCATTTAATTGCATAGCTGTATTTAAACAAGAGCACTCAAAAGTAAAACAGAGTGCTTTTTCACATTCTGGCTTAGATAAAGTCTTTGAAAGCTTTACAGACAAAAACAAGGTCAGTCCTTAAATCATGACAAGGATAGACTCTATAAATTGCTTTCGGTCCCTCACTGCATGAAAGGGTGCAACATCTCTCAATCCAGTTTGTAAAGTAGAATTTAATTTTTATTGCCCTAATAATATATTTTTTCTTATACAAAGACCAAGGTCTGGCTCCAAATTCAAGTTGCCTGCTAATGAATTATGTAAATAAAGGCATTCTATTGTTGAACCAAATATATTTTAAAACTGACATAGCTAATCAATTCACTTTTTGACAGATTTCATCTATATTTGCATCACACTTTCTTCTATCAAAACAAATGTGCCAGCATTCTTTTCCATCATTTCTCCCCATTTCCCCTGTAGCGATTCCCCTTTACTTCATAGCATGTCTTCCTTCTCTACTTCTACCTACTCCTTTCTCTCCCACGTCTACCATCACACCTGTATTTCTCCTCTGACACAACAGCCAATTGACTTCCTTTCTCTTGCTGTTTCAATCCGGACTCCAATATGCATGTACCATATGATAGCGTCCTTTGTCAAAATTCATGTACCCTGCCATAGCAATAACTTTATTAAATGGTACATTTTTAACAAATGGTTCCTATTGTATACAACAATCTTTGTGTCTCCTGTAAAAATAAGTCTCATGTCTCTGTTTGCATAATATTGTACATATATTCAGTCATATTTTAAACTCCAGGTTCTTATTTATCATTGCACTCTAATTGCTGCTGTTTGATTCTGTGTTATAATGTTCATATGTTTCTATGTATTAAAAAGGAGCTTATCTCTCTGGGCCTTCCCTGAAAAGGGATTACTCATCCAGTCTTACTTTCCTGGCAAACAAAAGCAAATGAATAAATAGTTTTCTACAGGTATTCCAAATTTTTTATTGACATTAGTCTTTCCAGTTTAATTTACCCATATGATAGTCACATACTTGCCTTCGCTAAAGGTTGAGCGTTGGGCTGACAACTCGGCACAATAAAAAAAAAAAATCTACTGCCAATCATTAGCGGACCAGAGTTCCGTTGTGGTGACCCCTTACTGGGAAAAGCTGAAAAGACAAACAAACATAGTCACATACTGTCTCTAAAACAGGTTGTACCTGACCTGTTTTATCTTATAAAATTAAGATAGCCTGTGTGTGTGTGTGTGTGTGTGTGTGTGTGTGTGTGTGTGTGTGTGTGTGTGTGTGTGTGTGTGTGTGTGTGTGTGTGTGTGTGTGTGTGTGTGTGTGTGTGTGTGTGTGTGTGTGTGTGTGTGTGTGTGTGTGTGTGTGTGTGTGTGTGTGAGAGAGAGATAGAGAGAGAGCATACAAGAGAGAGTGTGTGAGAGAGAGATTATCTCTTTAACTCATATTTAACTAATGTTCAGCTCTTCAATTCTGATGCATCTGAATTTGCTATTGTAAGTTTCCTTACAAGTCTTTTCCAATTCTTGGTGTAAATTACAGTTTTAGGTAAGGTCAAGTCAAGCACATACTAAATGAGCAATTATGTACCAAAAGAAAAAAACATGGAAGTTAGATTTTTCTTGACTGAGATAATTGCAAGTTTTGAAGTATCAAGTTCTTTTAAGTTATACAAACAGGATTCCATATGACTAATGTAGGGATCAGTTTAAGACATTGGAAATTATGAAATAAAAGTAAACAATTTATACTGTCATATACCCCCACTTAATATGCAGGTATGTTACACCATATTTGTGACCTTCTACACTGGACGAGACTATGTCACTCATGTATGACATAGTTCAAGTGCCGACAAATCTAATGGGAATATAGGAGTACTGTTATTGCTGGAAGATTCATGAAAGTATTAAATGGGACAACAGCTAGTCCCAGATGGTTGCTTCTGGTTCTTTGCCAATGCTGGACAAAAGACTTCTTGATGTAAAATTTGTTGGGGCAAAATGTTTTTTTTTTCCTTGTAATCTGTAGTGGATCAGTTATTGGTCCTCCCATTTATTTATTTATTTATTTATTTATGTATTCATTTATTTATTCATTTATTTATTTATCATTTGTTGACCAGTTCAATACCACTAGGCTTGTAGCCTCTTTTCAGAGGAGACCCAAGTTATTATTAATACTACTAGAGGAAATTAGGCCAGGACATCGGGGAACTTCCCCTAATCTTTTCTGTGGGGGGATGCACATGTGTGGCATACTTTGCTTCCTGCTTCTGGTCTGCGCATGAAGGCTATGCGGAAAAGCAGGAAGCTATCAATACTAAGCAAACCAGAAGTCCACCGTCCAACACTTTATTAAGACAACACAAACAAATAGAGCAAAGCATTGAAAAAGAGTTATAGTCGAAAGCTCTGCTCTATTTGTTTGTGTTGTCTTAATAAAGTGTTGAAAGGTGGGCTTCTGGTTTGCTTGGTATTGGTGCTACTTTTACTTTGGAGGCCTTTAGCTGCTAGGAGAGGTGTTGTTTTCTATTAGCAGGAAGCTATCACAAGAAGAGATGAAGAGTGTAGAGCAGAATGTGAAGGTAAATCCAGTTTAGGGTGCTGTTAATCGAACAGCAGAGATGTTTATTTCATCTGAGAAGGAGTTGGAAGCCAAGAACTATGTGAGAGAGGAGTATGGTATGTCGAAGATGGAGGAAAGGACAGTCAAGCCTTTTCAAAGTAGTAAGAAGGCAGCAAATGTGATGGCGATTGATTCAGAAGAGGTGTTTCAGAAGAAGCTCTTTTAAATCAGAGGGTATAACACAGGATTGTATGGTTACAGCCCTCCATTCGGGAGGCTTTGGGGATGATATATTGTTGGAGATGGTGACGTAAAGGAAACCAGAAGATGGAAATGGGGAGAAATGATGGAGAGAATACAGAAGGAAGAAGGGCAGCAGAGTGAGGAGACACAGATCGAGAAAAAATGTATGCTGAGATGGTAAGAGAAGGAACATGTGGCAAGTAAGTAGAAGAAACATAAGTTAGAAGAGAAAAACTGCTTAAAGTTCAAGTTGAAAGAAAGGAAAATGTTCCAATGGACAGATACAAGGTGTGGGACAAAGTTACTAAGACGGACAGGATTAAAATAAATGAGGTAAGTCCATTTATACATATCAATAAAGAGAATTTTTGTGTCATTATTTTCAAGACTGGGCAGATAATGGAAAATTTTATAGAGGAATATAAAAAAACACAAACTGCTCACCATGAAACTTATATGTACTTAAGCCCTCTTTTAGGGAAAGTAAGAAAAAAAAAGAGGTCATTGTCTCCCCCTACTCTCCCCTCATTAGACCAATCATCAAGTACAATGCCCCATTTGGCATGTACCTCACTAGACACCTACAACAACTGGAGAGGCCACAAAAATACCTCACAAAGAGAATCTTAGGTCTTAAACACTTGTTCTATATGGACAGACTCAAAAAACTCCAACTATTCTCTGTCTCATATTGCCTACTTAGAGGCAATCTCTGCTTGACGTACAAGGCCATGTCTGACCCAGCTCTGTTAGAAATGCTATATCTAAAGAAATCCCAATCCCTCCACACTACAGGCTCCAGAGACCTCAGCCTCATTACCACAATCAACAAAACAAGCTGGAGGGACAGGTTCATAACCCAGAGACTGCCCATGCTATGGAACAAACTTCCTATACATGTCAAGCAGGGCACTTCACTGGCCCTCTTCAAGAGAAATCTTGATGAGTGGATGGGAAATAGAAAATTCACCCCAGGGATCACTCCAGTGGCTCTACTTGACAGAGACACTGGGAACTAAGGTCGGGTGGCACAGTGCCAGGGTAATCCTATGGGCTAGGCTTGTAAAGGCTCCAGGGCCATTAGCCTAGTACACACCTATGAACCTATGAACCTATTCAATTCTAAACTAAGCTTGAAAAAGAGACTTTGAAAAATGCTTATTAAATCTTTGCAATGATGTATTGATTTTATCAATAGTATATGATAACAGAGGTTTATGGACAGGGGCATGGAATTGTAATGTGATATTGAAATACTGAAACTAGAACATGATTGTAGTGTACATATTCCAAGTGTTATTAATGTTGAAGGAGATAGAGATTTGGTGAGATACTGGGGACAGCCAAACACGTGCTTTTTGTGTGGAAAACTGGATCATTTAATTAACAAATGTGAAAAAAGAAAATATTTTATATGTGGGGGTTAGGACACGATGCAAAAGATTGTGTACATAAATGTTATAAATATAAAAAAGTGGGACATTTGGGGAGGGGGGAGTCTGAAGAAAAAGAAAGTGAAGTAACAGGGAATGTAACAGAACAATATGGATAAATCTGTGGAAAAGGATGTTGAAGAGAAAAAATGGAAAAATAAAACATAGTCGTAATACCGATATGGAACAAGTAATTCAAATAAATAAAGTGAAAGATGATTTAAATACAGTAAATGCTGAAGAAGAACAGTCCATTTTAAGTGAAAGTGATGATGCTAAATGGAATATAGTTAGACAAAAAAGAAATTCAGTTGGAAAAAAGAGTGAGAGAGGAAAATGAATAATATCGAATTGTGAAGTATAAAATGGAACGGGTGATTTCTTTTAGTTCGAAAAAAAGAATGAATGACAGTATCAGGATTATTTTGTGTAGAATTAATGTGAAATAAATTGAAACTGATATTAAAAGATTTTGGAAAAGTATTACAAGATATATCCTTGGAAGGAATTAAGCAATGACAGAAGGAAGGCTATTGTTACAGAATCAAAAGATGTAAAAAACATATAGAAGGTGAAGATTTTCTATGGAGATTGTCTACACAAAAGCTACCAGTGAAGGTGAATATGCCATAGAAACGTATAAAAGACAAGAGTTTGTCTACATTGTAATGAATTTGAAACATGTGAACATGTTTTTATACAATGTAAAAGGGTAAAAATGTTATGGGAAAAGATTATAGACAGAAAATATGTGAATTATTTTAAAGAAGTAAGCAATTTAAATATGGATAGGATTGAATTTGGTTCCTATAGATATAGAAGTAAAAACAGGTAGAAAATCTTGATAAAAAATGTTTGCCATGTTATGGATAATCTGGAATCAGAGGGTTAAGGAAATCCTGTTCAATGAAAAATGGGACTTATCAATGACGTTCAGAAAAATAAGGTTTTGGTTGTAGAAACTCGAGTGGGGGTCAAAAAAGTAATAAGTATGTATTATATATGATAAAGTAAAATGAAAAAGGAAAATGTGATTTGTAAATCTCTCTCTCTCTCTCTCTCTCTCTCTATATATATATATATATATATATATATATATATATAGGGTCTATATTATATATTTGAAGTTTCAAAACTTTGAACCTCATATGTTCGACAACATATGAGCAAAGTTTGAAACATCGAAAATATAATAAAACATTTAAAAAAGCATACCTCAATGTTCTGAGCAGGGTGGAAATCCCCCCTGCACCCCCATATCCCCCTACTCAAGTATACCAACTGCAAGATCGCACTTCATTGCAGAAACAGGAAATGTTCCCATTCTGCACTGTACGGAGCCATTGCTTTTCACCTTCGAACTTTTTAAAGTTCGATCATATGGTGTTGACCATATGACATTCGAACTTTAAAACATTTGAATAATTAATTGGGACCCTATATATATATATATATATATATATATATATATATATATATATATATGGATCTACCTTACTAGATCGACATGTTAAAACAGTGAAAACGACTTCACCGATGCCAGAAGATTGACAGTACACAAACACGACACTGCATACACCCGACACATCATGCCAACAAACACAACACAAGCACACCAAAATCCTTACAAACCAACACTAACCCATACATACACAACTATCTACAACCCTAACCCAAACCCTTACCCTAAGGTCCGTCACTATCGCACACTCACCTAACCCATGCCCTAACCCTAACTCACTTATCCCACCCCTACCCCTACTCACCGTCAACATCGCACACTTACCTTACTCGCACCCTTACCTAACCCGCGCCCTAACCCTAACTCACTTATCCCACCCCTACCCCTACACACCGTCAACATCGCACACTTACCTTACTCGCACCCTAACGTCCGTCACTACCGCATACTTACACATCCTTTCCCCATCGCAGTGTTCTCAGCGTCGGTGTCTTCCTCCATCGGTCTTCTGCTTGTCAATCTTCTGGCGTCGGTGAAGTCGTTTTCGCTGTTTTAACATGTCGATCTAGTAAGGTAGATCCATATATATATATATATATATATATATATATATATATATATATATATATAGATAGTAAATAGTTTTAATATGTCTATAGAATGTAAAAAGTAATAATATAAATAATTTATGTGATTGTGCAAAATACTTATGGATTATGTAAATAAAAAAACCCTTCTCTTTTCAATGGGTGGCATGGGATCTTTTACATCCATCTGAGCTACCAACTCAAGCAGATGGGGCCTCAGTTTAACATCTCAATTAGACAGCACACTCAAGCATGTAGCATCCCCTTATACTGAAAATAATCTAACTGGTGTGAAAATAGAATCCACAGCCTTCTACACAGTAGCCGAGTGTATTGCTTGTTGCACATCAACAATGAATAGTTATCTATAAATTGGCTTGGAACCCTGAATTACCTAAGCTCCTACTCCACACTTACTACAACTAAACCATGTGTCACAGAGATGGGTAAATTCCAAAGTTGTGTGACGAATACTGTCAGAACAGCACAAAGATTAAAATGACATTTTATGTCTTGTATAGCAATATTCAGAGCCTTTTTTTTGCAGCTTTTCTTGATGGACTCTTTTGTTTATGTTTCCATAAAAAAAGTTTTGCCATATAAGGTGACACAACTCCTTCTCAGGTACTAAACTCATTTACCCCTCTCTCATGTCATATTAATGTTTGTTACAGGGTTACAGGGTTCATTACCATTTTCAAATATCTAAATATCTGAAGAAAGAGTTTTCTGTTATTCCTTATATTCAAGCCAAAAGTTAATTCGTTTTCTGATTTTTTATTTGCCATGTATTCCC